>NW_026092712.1:0-6400 GCF_024586455.1 Bactrocera neohumeralis | reverse complement strand
ATTCAGCTATAAAGTCGATTTTTCTGTATATACGCCTTCTTCATCTTATCGAAGTTGACATAAAGCCATAACGGCAGTGCATTTGAAGAATTCGACAATCTTATATTCATGTATAATGTCGATTTTCTTGTATATACACATTTAGCAGTCGATATTGAGTTGCTTTAAATCATTAACATCAAATATTTAAATTTATTAGCCTTCTTCATCTTATCGAAGTTGACATAAAGCCATAAGGGCAGAGCATTTGAAAGAATTCGACAATCTTATATTCAGGAAAAAAGTCGATTTTCTTGTATATACACATTTAGCAGTCGGTGTTGAGTTGCTTCAAATCATTAACATATAATATTTAAGTTAATTAGCCTTCTTCATCTTATCGAAGTTGACATAAAGCCATAACGGCAGTGCATTTGGAAGAATTCGACAATCTTATATTCAGGTATAAAGTCGATTTTCTTGTATATACACATTTAGCAGTCGGTATTGAGTTGTTTTAAATCATTGGCATCAAATATTTAAGTTCATTAGCCTTCTTCATCTTATCGAAGTTGACATAAAGCCATAACGGCAGTGCATTTGGAAGAATTCGACAATCTTATATTCAGGTATAAAGTCGATTTTCTTGTATATACACATTTAGCAGTCGGTATTGAGTTGCTTCAAATCATTAACATCAAATATTTAAGTTAATTAGCCTTCTTCATCTTATCGAAGTTGACATAAAGCCATAACGGCAGTGCATTTGGAAGAATTCGACAATCTTATATTCAGGTATAAAGTCGATTTTCTTGTATATACACATTTAGCAGTCGGTATTGAGTTGCTTCAAATCATTAACATCAAACGTATAAGTTAATTAGCCTTCTTCATCTTATCGAAGTTGACATAAAGCCATAACGGCAGTGCATTTGGAAGAATTCGACAATCTTATATTCAGGTATAAAGTCGATTTTCTTGTATATACACATTTAGCAGTCGGTATTGAGTTGCTTCAAATCATTAACATCAAATATTTAAGTTTATTAGCCTTCTTCATCTTATCGAAGTTGACATAAAGCCATAACGGCAGTGCATTTGGAAGAATTCGACAATCTTATATTCAGGTATAAAGTCGATTTTCTTGTATATACACATTTAGCAGTCGGTATTGAGTTGCTTCAAATCATTAACATCAAATATTTAAGTTAATTAGCCTTCTTCATCTTATCGAAGTTGACAAGAAGCCATAACGGCAGTGCATGAGGAAGAATTCGACAATCTTATATTCAGGTATAAAGTCGATTTTCTTGTATATACACATTTAGCAGTCGGTATTGAGTTGCTTCAAATCATTAACATCAAATATTTAAGTTAATTAGCCTTCTTCATCTTATCGAAGTTGACATAAAGCCATAACGGCAGTGCATTTGGAAGAATTCGACAATCTTATATTCAGGTATAAAGTCGATTTTCTTGTATATACACATTTAGCAGTCGGTATTGAGTTGCTTCAAATCATTAACATCAAATATTTAAGTTAATTAGCCTTCTTCATCTTATCGAAGTTGACATAAAGCCATAACGGCAGTGCATTTGGAAGAATTCGACAATCTTATATTCAGGTATAAAGTCGATTTTCTTGTATATACACATTTAGCAGTCGGTATTGAGTTGCTTCAAATCATTAACATCAAATATTTAAGTTAATTAGCCTTCTTCATCTTATCGAAGTTGACATAAAGCCATAACGGCAGTGCATTTGGAAGAATTCGACAATCTTATATTCAGGTATAAAGTCGATTTTCTTGTATATACACATTTAGCAGTCGGTATTGAGTTGCTTCAAATCATTAACATCAAATATTTAAGTTAATTAGCCTTCTTCATCTTATCGAAGTTGACATAAAGCCATAACGGCAGTGCATTTGGAAGAATTCGACAATCTTATATTCAGGTATAAAGTCGATTTTCTTGTATATACACATTTAGCAGTCGGTGTTGAGTTGGTTCAAATCATTAACATCAAATATTTACGTTAATTAGCCTTCTTCATCTTATCGAAAGTGACATAAAGCCATAACGGCAGTGCATTTGGAAGAATTCGACAATCTTATATTCAGGTATAAAGACGATTTTCTTGTATATACACATTTAGCAGTCGGTGCTGAGTTGCTTCAAATCATTAACATCAAATATTTAAGTAAATTAGCCTTCTTCATCTTATCGAAGTTGACATAAAGCCATAACGGCAGTGCATTTGGAAGAATTCGACAATCTTATATTCAGGTATAAAGTCGATTTTCTTGTATATACACATTTAACAGTCGGTATTGAGTTGCTTCAAATCATTAACATCAAATATTTAAGTTAATTAGCCTTCTTCATCTTATCGAAGTTGACATAAAGCCATAACGGCAGTGCATTTGGAAGAATTCGACAATCTTATATTCAGGTATAAAGTCGATTTTCTTGTATATACACATTTAGCAGTCGGTATTGAGTTGCTTCAAATCATTAACATCAAATATTTAAGTTAATTAGCCTTCTTCATCTTATCGAAGTTGACATAAAGCCATAACGGCAGTGCATTTGGAAGAATTCGACAATCTTATATTCAGGTATAAAGTCGATTTTCTTGTATATACACATTTAGCAGTCGGTATTGAGTTGCTTCAAATCATTAACATCAAATATTTAAAAGTTTATTAGCCTTCTTCATCTTATCGAAGTTGACATAAAGCCATAACGGCAGTGCATTTGTAAGAATTCGACGATCTTATATTCAGCTATAAAGTCGATTTTTCTGTATATACACATTTAGCAGTCGGTGCTGAGTTGCTTCAAATCATTAACATCAAATATTTAAGTTTATTAGCCTTCTTCATCTTATCGAAGTTGACATAAAGCCATAACGGCAGTGCATTTGAAGAATTCGACAATCTTATATTCCCGTAAAAAAGTCGATTTTCTTGTATATACACATTTAGCAGTCGATATTGAGTTGCTTCAAATTATTATTTCAAATATTTATGTTAATTAACCTTCTTCATCTTATCGAAGTTGACATAAAGCCATAACGGCAGTGCATTTGGAAGAATTCGACAATCTTATATTCAGGTATAAAGTCGATTTTCTTGTATATACACATTTAGCAGTCGGTATTGAGTTGCTTCAAATCATTAACATCAAATGTTTGAGTTAATTAGCCTTCTTCATCTTATCGAAGTTGACATAAAGCCATAACGCCAGTGCATTTGGAAGAATTCGACAATCTTATATTCAGGTATAAAGTCGATTTTCTTGTATATACACATTTATTTAAGTTAATTAGCCTTCTTCATCTTATCGAGTTGAGTTGCTTCAAATCATTAACATCAAATATTTAAGTTAATTAGCCTTCTTCATCTTATCGAAGTTGACATAAAGCCATAACGGCAGTGCATTTGGAAGAATTCGACAATCTTATATTCAGGTATAAAGTCGATTTTCTTGTATATACACATTTAGCAGTCGGTATTGAGTTGCTTCAAATCATTAACATCAAATATTTAAGTTAATTAGCCTTCTTCATCTTATCGAAGTTGACATAAAGCCATAACGGCAGTGCATTTGGAAGAATTCGACAATCTTATATTCAGGTATAAAGTCGATTTTCTTGTATATACATTATTGAGTTGCTTCAAATCATTAACATCAAATATCGTTTATTAGCCTTCTTCATCTTATCGAAGTTCCATTTGAACATCTTATATTCAGTATAAAGTCAATTTCATCTTATCGAAGTTGACATAAAGCATTTGCATTTGGAAGAATTCGACATCTTATATTCATATAAAGTCGATTTTCTTTCCTCTTATCGAAAGCGATACACATTTAACCGAGTTTGAGTTGCTTGTATATACACCTTCTTCATTTATCGGCAGCCATAACGGCAGTGCATTTGGAAGAATTGATCTTATTTCAGGTAAAAGTCGATTTTCTTGTATATACAAATTTGGCAGTCGGTGTTGAGTTGCTTCAAATCATTAACATCAAATATTTAAGTTAATTAGCCTTCTTCATCTTATCGAAGTTGACATAAAGCCATAACGGCAGTGCATTTGGAAGAATTCGACAATCTAATATTCAGGTATAAAATCGATTTTCTTGTATACAGTCGGTATTGAGTTGCTTCAAATCATTAACATCAAATATTTAAGTTAATTAGCCTTCTTCATCTTATCGAAGTTGACATAAAGCCATAACGGCAGTGCATTTGGAAGAATTCGACAATCTTATATTCAGGTATAAAGTCGATTTTCTTGTATATACACATTTAGCAGTCGGTATTGAGTTGCTTCAAATCATTAACATCAAATATTTAAGTTAATTAGCCTTCTTCATCTTATCGAAGTTGACATAAAGCCATAACGGCAGTGCATTTGGAAGAATTCGACAATCTTATATTCAGGTATAAAGTCGATTTTCTTGTATATACACATTTAGCAGTCGGTATTGAGTTGCTTCAAATCATTAACATCAAATATTTAAGTTAATTAGCCTTCTTCATCTTATCGAAGTTGACATAAAGCCATAACGGCAGTGCATTTGGAAGAATTCGACAATCTTATATTCAGGTATAAAGTCGATTTTCTTGTATATACACATTTAGCAGTCGGTATTGAGTTGCTTCAAATCATTAACATCAAATATTTAAGTTAATTAGCCTTCTTCATCTTATCGAAGTTGACATAAAGCCATAACGGCAGTGCATTTGGAAGAATTCGACAATCTTATATTCAGGTATAAAGTCGATTTTCTTGTATATACACATTTAGCAGTCGGTATTGAGTTGCTTCAAATCATTCACGTCAAATATTTAAGTTAATTAGCCTTCTTCATCTTATCGAAGTTGACATAATGCCATAACGGCAGTGCATTTGGAAGAATTCGACAATCTTATATTCAGGTATTAAGTCGATTTTCTTGTATATACACATTTAGCAGTCGGTATTGAGTTGCTTCAAATCATTAACATCAAATATTTAAGTTAATTAGCCTTCTTCATCTTATCGAAGTTGACATAAAGCCATAACGGCAGTGCATTTGGAAGAATTCGACAATCTTATATTCAGGTATAAAGTCGATTTTCTTGTATATACACATTTAGCAGTCGGTGCTTGAGTTGCTTCAAATCATTAACATCAAATATTTAAGTTTATTAGCCTTCTTCATCTTATCGAAGTTGACATAAAGCCATAACGGCAGTGCATTTAGAAGAATTCGACAATCTTATATTCAGGAAAAAAGTCGATTTTCTTGCACATACACAGTTAGCAGTCGGTATTGAGTTCTTTAAATCATTAACATCAAATATTTATGTTAATTAACCTTCTTCATCTTATCGAAGTTGACATAAAGCCATAACGGCAATGCATTTGGAAGAATTCGACAATCTTATTTTCAGGTATAAAGTCGATTTTCTTGTATATACATATTTAGCAGTCGGTAATGATTTGCTTCAAATCATTAATATCAAATATTTAAGTTAATTAGCCTTCTTCATCTTATCGAAGTTGACATAAAGCCATAACGGCAGTGCATTTGGAAGAATTCGACAATCTTATATTCAGGTATAAAGTCGATTTTCTTGTATATACACATTTAGCAGTCGGTATTGAGTTGCTTCAAATCATTAACATCAAATATTTAAGTTAATTAGCCTTCTTCATCTTATCGAAGTTGACATAAAGCCATAACGGCAGTGCATTTGGAAGAATTCGACAATCTTATATTCAGGTATAAAGTCGATTTTCTTGTATATACACATTTAGCAGTCGGAATTGAGTTGCTTCAAATCATTAGCATCAAATATTTAAGTTAATTAGCCTTCTTCATCTTATCGAAGTTGACATAAAGCCATAACGGCAGTGCATTTGGAAGAATTCGACAATCTTATATTCAGGTATAAAGTCGATTTTCTTGTATATACACATTTAGCAGTCGGTATTGAGTTGCTTCAAATCATTAACATCAAATATTTAAGTTTATTCATCTTATCGAAGTTGACATAAAGCCATAACGGCAGTGCATTTGGAAGAATTCGACAATCTTATATTCAGGTATAAAGTCGATTTTCTTGTATATACACATTTAGCAGTCGGTATTGAGTTGCTTCAAATCATTAACATCAAATATTTAAGTTTATTAGCCTTCTTCATCTTATCGAAGTTGACATAAAGCCATAACGGCAGTGCATTTGGAAGAATTCGACAATCTTATATTCAGGTATAAAGTCGATTTTCTTGTATATACACATTTAGCAGTCGGTATTGAGTTGCTTCAAATCATTAACATCAAATGTTTAAGTTAATTAGCCTTCTACATCTTATCGAAGTTGACATAAAGCCATAACGGCAGTGCATTTGGAAGAGTTCGA
>NW_026092711.1:0-6659 GCF_024586455.1 Bactrocera neohumeralis | reverse complement strand
CTGAAATAAGACCCACAACCCCAAAGAGTGGCCCGAGAAACACCATTCCAGAAGAGGAGAAAAAAAAAAAAACCCAAAAAAAGCCCCCCATTGCTATCCTGGGCATAAATGGGAATGCGGCCTGGTTAACAATAATAATGAACAACAACTAAATAGTCCCTGACCGAGTACAGCACAAATTAAGAAATCCATCAACGAAGTAGGACCACGATACTGACAAACGATTTGAAAAATGTTTAATTTATACGTCGTTAGGGTTGGCCTTACAGGGTCAGTGGATTTAATTCCTGATTAGTGCTCTGGTCAAGTTCTGAACATAATTCCCATAAAGTTTCGTGTCAACCCTCGGTGGGCTCCTGAAATACTTAGATAACCAGGGACCGAAAGTGCAGATTATACGATCGAGCGATAGTAGTTTGAAGCAGGTACCCTTACGACATGAAAACATTAAAAAGGTGCGAACGGACGAGACGAATCAAATGCCTCCAGAAGGCAAAGCAAGATTCCACGGCAACTGTCTGCAAACAAACAAACAGACAATAACACCCTCATCCAAACAAATTTCGCATGAAATCGACACACGTCTCTAATGCAAGAAATCTTTCTGAAAATGAGAGCAGAAGCGAAATGAGGTGCTCTAAAGTGTGACGAATCCCTCCAAAGATGGAGCTAACAATGCCAAGATGAACGAACGAACGCAACTAGGTCCTTAGATGCATGCTACGAACTAGCTGATGTCTCCACGCCTGTACAATTCTTCGTAAATGGATTGCACCAATTAATAAAGCTTTAAGTTTTGGAATTAGAAATAAAAGATAAGTATTTATAGTAGTAATGGCTTTGGGGCTTTTTTTAAATATCCAGTAATCGAACTCAAGAGTGAGATGCGAGGTAGACTATTTATTTTATGAGTTAATTTTTTTGAAGTGGTAAAAATTTCTGAAGACTCCACAACCGAAAAGGAACTGGAGTGACGTGGCTTAGTACATGATAGAATAAAGACCGAATTACTATCACGGTTACGAAGGGCCATTAAAGGGAAAACACTAGTGTTGAAGAATATGTTCTTTAATCGGAACAAGATGAAGAAACAACGAATTTAGAAGAAAAGACGAGTTTCAATGCACATCAAAAGTAAAGGATATGGACACATTTTTGTCTGCAATGTCACAGATTTCAACTCAAATGTCACAGATGTCAACGCATCAATTGTAACGATTCTATCGAGTATCCTCACAATTAAAAAATCAAAAAGCTTGATAAACAATATTACACGTCAAAAGTAAAACCAGGCCAAATGCCTGTCAAGAAAGTATCGGGAATTCTTTATTTTCCCTTTCTCATATCCCTCTTATATGGAAGACAGGTAGTTTGTTTTTCTAAGGTTGGTATATCTGTCCCTGACACAAACAGCTGCTGTAAACACATTGGTTGACAGATCGCGCTAATGTTTGGCATCATAATTAAGGCCAGTTGTACCAAGCTATAAAAAAATTTACCTATCTTCCATATAAGCAGGATTCCAATATTTTCTGGACGGGTGTATATGCACATATTTATAAGTACAATGCTTGCATATAATTACAATACTTACTGTTGCTGGAGAATTTAGTTTGACGACACACGGTAAAACAGCCAAACCACCTTTCTGTGTGCTATAACACGAGTACTATTCTTTGTACTAAAATGAGATTGACTTGATTCCATGAAATGGTTTTTATAGGTGACATTTTACTGACATCTGCAAAGACACAATAAGTATAAGTAAAGCAAAGTACAACTTAAGGGTAAAGATTAAACAGCGAATTCATTGTACAATTTGGTCAAGTCTACCTAGTAAGAAAAAGACTAAACTGAGGGCTAACAAAATTCGCATTTTCACAGCACATATGAAAATCTCTCAAATTAGAAATTGGTAACAGAGCGAAAAAGGGTATTATGTATTTCCATACTAAAATTAAATGAAGCTTTAAAATTTTCGCCATTTCAAAATCTTTTACAGTTGACGAAGTTAAAACCCTATTTCGAACATATTTTCATGAAATTTTCGATCAGGTACCTCCAAGCTTTCATTATTTTTATACTCTCGCAACAAAGCTGCCAAAGAGAGTATTATAGTTTTGTTCACATAACGGTTGTTTGTAAGTCCTAAAACTAAAAGAGTCAGATATAGGGTTATGTATACCAAAGTGATCAGGGTGACGAGTAGAGTTGAAATACGGATGTCTGTCTGTCCGTCCGTCCGTCTGTCCGTCCGTCTGTCCGTCCGTCCGTGCAAGCTGTAACTTGAGTAAAAATTGAGATATCATGATGAAACTTGGTACACGTATTTCTTGGCTCCATAAGAAGGTTAAGTTCGAAGATGGGCAAAATCGGCCCACTGCCACGCCCACAAAATGGCGGAAACCGAAAATCTATAAAGTGTCATAACTAAGCCATAAATAAAGATATTAAAGTGAAATTTGGCACAAAGGATCGCATTAGGGGGGGGCATATTTGGACCCAAATGTTTTGGAAAAGTGGGCGTGGCCCCGCCCCTACTAAGTTTTTGTACATATCTCGGAAACTACTAAAGCTATGTCAACCAAACTCTATAGAGTCGTTTCCTTCAGGCATTTCCATATACAGTTCAAAAATGAAAGAAATCGGATAATAACCACGCCCACCTCCCATACAAAGGTTATGTTGAAAATCACTAAAAGTGCGTTAACCGACTAACAAAAAACGTCAGAAACACTAAATTTTACGGAAGAAATGGCAGAATAAATCTGCACCCAGGCTTTTTTTTAAATTGAAAATGGGCGTGGCGTCGCCCACTTATGGACCAAAAACCATATCTCAGGAACTACTCGACCGATTTCAATGAAATTCGGTATATAATATTTTCTTAACATCCTGATGACATGTACGAAATATGGGTGAAATCGGTTCACAACCACGCCTTCTTTCAATATAACGCTATTTTGAATTCCATCTGATGCCTTCTCTGTATAATATATACATTAGGAACCAATGATGATAGCGGCATAAAACTTTACACAAATACGGTATTTAAGCTGAGGTATCCCTTGTGGAAAAATTGTCGTGATCGGACTATAACTTTTCAAGGTCCCTGATATCGAACACGAAGAATTCAGTGCCTAACCTAACCTAACCTAATTTTTTTCACCGAAAATATCGGTAAATCTCTCAGATATTTTCATGTAATTCAGAGGGCATCATTTTTATACTCTCGCAATAAAGTTGCTAATAACGGTATCTCGATTATCACTTTATCATGCGAGAGTATAAAATGTTCAGTGACACCCGAACGGAACTACCCACCAAACTGTTTTGTTTATTCAACAAAATACTTTACTAACACTAGTTTTTTTTGTTGTAAGGAGCCTCACCTTTGAATACCAATAGCTAACTGAATATAGAGTTGACATTTAGTTTTCTATAAAATTAGTTTTTATACTCTTGCAGCAAAGTTGCCAAAGAAGTATTATAGTTTTGTTCACATAACGTTGTTTGTAAGTCCTAAAACTAAAAGAGTCAGATATAGGGTTATATATACCAAAGTGATCAGGGTGACGAGTAGAGTTGAAATCGGATGTCTGTCTGTCCGTCCGTCCGTCCGTCCGTGCAAGCTGTAACTTGAGTAAAAATTGAGATATCATGATGAAACTTGGTACACGTATTTCTGGCTCCATAAGAAAGTTAAGTTCGAAGATGGGCAAAATCGGCCCACTGCCACGCCCACAAAATGGCGAAAACCAAAAACCTATAAAGTGTCATAACTAAGCCATAAATAAAGATATTAAAGTGAAATTTGGCACAAAGGATCGCATTAGGGAGGGGCATATTTGGACGTAATTTTTTTGGAAAAGTGGGCGTGGCCCCGCCCCCTACTAAGTTTTTGTACATATCTCGGAAACTACTATAGCTATGTCAACCAAACTCTACAGAGTCGTTTCCTTCAGGCATTTCCATATACAGTTCAAAAATGGAAGAAATCGGATAATAACCACGCCCACCTCCCATACAAAGGTTATGTTGAAAATCACTAAAAGTGCGTTAACCGACTAACAAAAAACGTCAGAAACACTAAATTTTACGGAAGAAATGGCAGAAGGAAGCTGCACCCAGGCTTTTTTTTTAAATTGAAAATGGGCGTCACTTATGGACCAAAAACCATATCTCAGGAACTACTCGACCGATTTCAATGAAATTCGGTATATAATATTTTCTTAATGCCCTGATGATATGTACGAAATATGGGTGAAATCGGTTCACAACCACGCCTTCTTCCAATATAACGCTATTTTGAATTCCATCTGATGCCTTCTCTGTATAATATATATAAACATTAGGAACCAATGATGATAATGGGAATAAAACTTTACAAATACACGATATTTGAGCTGAGGTATCCCTTGTGGAAAAGTTGTCGTGATCGGACTATAAGTTTCAAGGTCCCTGATATCAGAAGCACGAAACTCAGTGCCTAACTAACTAATTTTTCACTGAAAATATCGGTAAATCTCTCAGATATTTTCATGTAATTCAGAGGCATCATTTTTATACTCTTGCAATAATGTTTCTAATTATCAGTTTATCATGCGAGAGTATAAAATGTTCGGTGACACCGAACTTAGCCCTTCACTTACTTGTTTATTCTTTATTTATTTTTCCAAATCAATTTCATCCCCCTCAAAGTAATCCCCTCCCGATGCAATGCACTTATGCCAACGGATTTTCCAATCTTCGAAACACTGGTTGTAGTCACTTTCCGGGATGGCCTTCAGTTTCGTCTTCGCTGCGGCTTGAATCTCCTCTATCGTATAAAAACGGTGTCCCCGGAGCGGTCTTTTGAGCTTGGTGAACAGCCAGAAGTCGCACGGCGCCAGATCAGGTGAATACGGTGGTTGCGGAACGATATGGGTTGAGTTTTTGGCGAAATGATCACGAATTACGAGGGCAGTATGGGATGGTACATTATCGTGGTGTAAAAACCAAGAATTGTCTTTCCACAATTCCGGCCTTTTTAGGCGGATAGCGTTACGCAAACGACGCATAACGTTCAAATAATATTCCTTGTTGACTGTCATTGATAACACCACGATAATCGAAGAAAACAGTCAAACATAATGACCTTGATTTTTGAGCGACTTTGGTGCGATTTTTTTGGTCTCGGCTCTCTTTTGGCACGATATTCGCTCGATTGATCGGTTGTTTCGGGGTCGTAAGCATAGATCCAAGTCTCATCGCCAGTTATAATGCGTTTCATGACACTCTGGTAGTCGGAAAGCATCGTTTCACACACTTCAACGCGACGCCTTTTTTCCAAAAAATTCAATGTTTTCGGTACCAGTCGAGATTTGACGCGCTTGAGGCCCAAAACATCCTTCAAAATGGTATTGGCTGAGCCTTTCGATATGCCAACTCATCAGCAAGGTCTCTAATTATTAATCGACGGTTTTTCAACACTAAATCTTTGATTTGTTGAACGTGAGCTTCGTCGGTTGAGGTTGATGGTCGCCCTGGACGCTCTTCGTCTTCGACACGTTCACGGCCGGCTTGGAACTCACTATACCACTTGTAAACATTTTTTTAGACATAGTCTAATCACCAAAGGCTTTGCACCATCCTCAACGTATCCACCGTAGAAAATTGATTTCGTAAACAAAATTTAATGCAAATTCTTTGCTCAACAAATTTCGACATCGCAAAAAACGAAAAACTCACTTTTAGCAGCTCACAAAACGACACGTATCTCAAACACTAATGAATATTTTGACATGAAATTTGACATTAATGTGACTGACAGTACTACCAACCTAAAAAAAGAATAATTCTCCAAATCCTACTTGTATTTAAATGATCAGTATGTTCAGCTGAGTCGATTTAGCCATGTCCGTCTGTCTGTATATACAGTGGGGAGCAAAAGTGATTCCACGATCAACATTTTCATGTTTGGGCGCGCATAAAAAATAAACGAATGAAGTAAATGACAAAAACTTTTTTTTCTTGAATATCTAGTTTATTTGTAACAATTAGGCGTAAATAGCAAATTAGTAACAGAGGCAATGGCATAGTTATAATTCAAAAACAAAAAAAAATGGCATGTACTCAGTTTTGCACCATCCGTGAAAAAATAAAAGTAATGCATTATTAATATTTTGTCCATAGACCCTTATTTTCTATGACATTTCTTATACGTTCTGGCATGCTCGCAACTAGATTTTTAACAATTCCTTCCGGAATATTATTCCCTCTAGTTCAACACACCCCAAAGATCGTTAGGTTGGATGGGGCTGATTGAGCTGTCAGTATCACCGACAATTGACCAATTGACAATTGAGGTCAGACTTTGCTGACACTCCATCACCTTAAAATTTTGGTTTCCCAGGACATTCTTTTACAATTTTTCATGTGTGCTTGGGATCCCCATCTTGGAAAGTGATTTCATGCTTGGATACGCACTCTGTTCAAAAAAAATTTAAAGGGAAAAATAAAATAATTTTTTTAAATTCTAAAAATGACACCCGCCATTATGTCGCCTCCTTCCATGTTATTTTGTTTAGATGCCTTTTAAGTTTTCACTTCCACGCCAAAAATGTTTTCCTCCTTGAAAACATTAAACTGGGAGTCCCACCCGATAACACGTTTCCCGT
>NW_026092710.1:0-5407 GCF_024586455.1 Bactrocera neohumeralis | reverse complement strand
CTTCCCGAGAGGTTTAAAAAGGAAAAAAAAATGTGATTTTTAAAAACATTTCTTTTGAACACATTCCCCCCCCCGGGGAAGAAAATGGGAGGGTTTTAAAACCCCCAAATTATCAAATGTTTTTTTTTTTGACCCCCCCCAGTCGAATATTTTAGCTCCCTTTTTTAAAAAGGAAAAAAAAATGTGATTTTCCCAAAAAACTAATTTTTTGAACCCCACCCAGCCCCCCGGGAAGGGAAAAAAATTTTTGGGGTTTTCCCTAAAGCTTTTTTAAATTTTTTTAACGATGTTTTATTTGACCGTTTGTGAATCCCCTTTCCCAGGTTTTAAAAGTTGAAAAAAAAATGGTTTTTTAAAAACACACAGGATTGCCCCAACGCCAGCCCCTGGTGGGAAAAGAAAAGGATTGAGGGTTTTTTTTGGAAAGTTTTAAAAAAATATCAAACCCGATGTTTTTTATTTGACCGTTCGTAAATTTGACGATGACGTTAAAAGGGAAAACAAAAATATTTTTCTAAAAAACACACATTTGTTTAAACACATTACCCCCTTAGGGATGAAAATAGGAGGGTTTTTAAAACTTAAAATTTCTAATGACCCCTTTTAGACCCGCCAGCGAATTTTTTTAGCCGCCAGAGCTTTTAAAAAGTTGAAAAAAAGGGATTAAAACCCGAGGGTACCGTATCCCATGCCCACCCCGGGGGAAGCGACGGGGCAGACAAAATGCGATTGGGGGCGGACAAAGAAAGAAGGGGGCCGCCGTCCGTCGCCCCTTTTTTTCTTAGTGCGGTGTCCCGTGTGGTATATGGAGGTGTTTTGGGAGGGGGGGGGATGTGAATATGATGCAGATGGGGGAATAGATGTGGGATGATGTGATGGGGGATGTGGGGGTTAGAATTAGAGGGCGCGAAGCCTTTTAACCCATCCACCCCCAAAACGATGGTTTAGCCCAAAGAGCGAATTTCAGGTTCCCAAACGCTGCCACCCCCGAGACCGACGAGGGGGGGCCCAGGCCGACGCCGAAAGTCCGCCCGCCGGTGGGCCGGCGCGGGTTTGGAATGGGAGGGGCCGCGATGGTTGGTTGCGAGCACCCGCGTGTGCGAGGTACCCGGGGTGGGCTGTGGTTTTTGGGCACAGCCCGACTAACCCAGCAAAAAGGACGGAAAACCCCGGAAACCCCCGGCCGGGAAATTTGTTGGGCCACTACATTTGGCTGTGAACACTATTGCCACGCTCCTGGTAGGGATAGAGGATAAGTTGAGGGCCTTTTAAAAGCTCCTTAAAGCATCTAACCGATGCTATTTATTTGACCCACCTACGTCGAATACTTTAGCCGCTAGAGCGTTTACAAAGTTGAAACAAAAATGTGATTTTTCTCAAAACACTACATTTGGCTGTGAACACTATTTGCCACGCTCCTGGTAGGGATAGAGGATAAGTTGAGGGCCTTTCTAAAAGCTCCTTAAATTATCTAACTGATGCTATTTATTTGACCCACCTGGGTCTAACACTTTAGTCGCTAGAGCGTTTACAAAGTTGAAACAAACATGTGATTTTTCTCAAAACACTACATTTGTTTGTGAACACTATTGCCACGCTCTGGTAGGGACAGAAAATAGGTTGAGGGCTTTTCTAAAGCTCCTTAAATTATCTAACCGATGCTATTTATTTGACCCACCTACATCGAATACTTTAGCCGCTAGAGCGTTTACAAAGTTGAAAAAAAATGTGATTTTTCTCAAAACACTACATTTGTTTGTGAACACTATTGCCACACTCTTGGTAGGGATAGAGAAAAGACCTTTCTAAAAGTAGGGATAGAAAATTTGACCCAGTCGAATTGGCTTTTCATTTGGCTGTGAACACTATTGCCACGCTCCTGGTAGGGATAGAAAACAGGTTGAGGACGCTTTCTAAAAGCTCCTTAAATTATCTAACTGATGCTCTTTATTTGACCCACCTACGTCGAATACTTTAGCCGCTAGAGCGTTTACAAAGTTGAAACAAAAATGTGATTTTTCTCAAAACACTACATTTGTTTTCGAACACTATTGCCACGCTCCTGGTAGGGATAGAGAATAGGTTGAGGGTTTTCCTGAAAGCTCTTTAAATTATCTAACCGATGCTATTTATTTGACCCACCTACGTCGAACACTTTAGCCGCTAGAGCGTTTACAAAGTTGAAACAAAATGTGATTTTTCTCAAAACACTACATTTGTTTGTGAACACTATTGCCACGCTCCTGGTAGGGATAGAGGATAGGTTGAGGGCTTTTCTAAAAGATCCTTAAATTATCTAACCGATGCTATTTATTTGACCCACCTACGTCGAATACTTTAGCCGCTAGAGCGTTTACAAAGTTGAAACAAAAATGTGATTTTTCTCAAAACACTACATTTGTTTGTGAACACTATTGCCACGCTCCTGGTAGGGATAGAAAATAGGTTGAGGGCTTTTCTAAAAGCTCCTTAAATTATCTAACCGATGCTATTTATTTGACCCACCTACGTCGAATACTTTAGCCGCTAGAGCGTTTACAAAGTTAAAACAAAATGTGATTTTTCTCAAAACACTACATTTGTTTGTGAACACTATTGCCACGCTCCTGGTAGGGACAGAAAATAGGTTGAGGGCTTTTCTAAAAGCTCCTTAAATTATCTAACCGATGCTATTTATTTGACCCACCTACGTCGAATACTTTAGCCGCTAGAGCGTTTACAAAGTTGAAACAAAAATGTGATTTTTCTCAAAACACTACATTTGTTTGTGAACACTATTGCCACGCTCCTGGTAGGGATAGAAAATAGGTTGAGGGCTTTTCTAAAGGCTCCTTAAATTATCTAACCGATGCTATTTATTTGACCCACCTACGTCGAATACTTTAGCCGCTAGGGCGATTACAAAGTTGAAACAAAAATGTGATTTTCTCAAAACACTACATTTGTTTGTGAACACTATTGCCACGCTCCTGGTAGGGATAGAGAATAAGTTGAGGGCTTTTCTAAAAGCTCCTTAAATTATCTAACCGATGCTATTTATTTGACCCACCTGCGTCGAATACTTTAGCCGCTAGAGCGTTTACAAAGTTGAAACAAAAATGTGATTTTTCTCAAAACACTACATTTGTTTGTGAACACTATTGCCACGCTCCTGGTAGGGATAGAAAACAGGTTGAGGGCTTTTCTAAAAGCTCTTTAAATCATCTAACCGATGCTATTTATTTGACCCACCTGCGTCGAATACTTTAGCCGCTAGAGCGTTTACAAAGTTGAAACAAAAATGTGATTTTTTTCAAAACACTACATTTGTTTGTGAACACTATTGCCACGCTCCTGGTAGGGATAGAAAACAGGTTGAGGGCTTTTCTAAAAGCTCCTTAAATTATCTAACCGATGCTATTTATTTTGACCCACCTACGTCGAATACTTTAGCCGCTAGAGCGTTCCAAACGATGGTTTAGCCCAAAAGACGCTGCAACTGTTGCAGCGTTGCCTGCGCTGCTCAGCCCCGTAGACCGACGAGGTGGTGGCCCAGGCTGTCGACGCCGTGATGATGTTGCGCTCCGCTGGGGTGCGGCACGAGCTGCGGGTTGGAATCGGGGGATTCACTTCGCGTGCCGTGCTGCGATGTAGCAGCGTGTGATGCGGGCTGTGGTATATTTGGCACAGCCCTCGTGACTCACGCTGCAGTCACATGTATGACAGTAATTCCGGCAATGCCGTGGGCCTGGGCAACTTGTCTGCCGTTGCACGGGTCGCATACCCCGAAATATGCCACAGTGGTGAAGGCGATGTGGGCGCCGGCAGATGGGGCAAATTTAGGGTCTCAACGTCCTGATGGGTGATGGTGGCCGAGTGCCACCGCGAGGTGCGCCTTGAAAGATCGCTGCAGGCGCGTTTGCCGGTACAGGAGGCGGCGTTGTTGCCGGTGCAGTTGCCGACGTTATTGCAACTACAGTTCGGGCGCTGGTGAGGGCCCGGTACGTGGCGCATTGGTAGCCTGAGCGGTTGGTGTGGTGGTCACTGGCGTATCTACACTCCATAGTAATCTGTATAGAGAAGATTATTTGTTATAAATTTATCGTACATTGAGATATGAGCCATCGTGCCACGATATGTGGGCATGAATGGGCCAATCAAAAATCGACCATTTTTGTTAGTTTTCTTTACGGTTTGTTATTTTTGCGTACTGTTTGTTATTTTTATTTACGGTTTGTTATGTTCTCACGGTTGTTATTTCTTAACGGTTGGTATTGGCGTATTTTTCGTTTTCATTTAATGTAGTAATTTTATTATATCGCGATATTATCGGTTCGGTTTTTCCGGTTTTCGGATTCGCGATCATCGGAAGTTGGCAGAAAGCATAGCTTCACGAGCGGTCTGGTTAGCGTTCCGTTTTGCGTACGGAGATCAAAGATTCGTATGTGACCGTCGGAGCCGTAGTGTAGCTTTTCTATGCGACCAAGCCGCCATTCGGTGGGGGGTAGACAATCATCGTGAATGAGGACACAGTCTCCAAGTTTAGGCGCTTGTTCAGGAGTCTTCCAGCGGTATCCTTTGTGGAGGTCCTTTATGTATTCGTTCTTCCATCGGCGACTGAAATCATGATGGAGAATCTTAATTCGTTCCCATCGATTTAATAGGGATAGCGACTCCACGCCTGGCTCCTTTTAGAAAATGCCCTGGAGTTAAGGCGGTGAAGTCTGATGGGTCTTGCGATAGTACTGGAGTGGCCGTGAATTGAGAACGGCTTCAATTCGATTTAATAACGTCGTGAACTCTTCGTAATTGAATTTGTAATTTCCAGCTACCCGTTTGAAATGGGATTTGAAGCTTTTTACAGCAGATTCCCACAAACCGCCCATATGAGGAGCGCTTGGGGGTATAAATTGCCAGTTGATACCTTGAGGCGTACTTTTGTATGATGTCAGGTGACACTTGTTTTAAAAATTCCACAAATTGCTTTTCTGTGGCTTCCGTTGAGCTCCGATAAAGGTTTTCCGTTATCGCTCGCGATTTTTGAGGGTAGCGTCGAGCGACGAAGCGAGCAAATGCCGCGAGAAAAGCCCCGTCGTCAGATTACCACATTGAAGCCCAAGGTGTATCGTTTTGTCGAAACATGGCAAAGACAGCTACACAGCCCCTTTGCGAGAGTGGAGACTTTAATCATGGATGCTTACCCGGCGCCCAAAGTAAAACGACCCGTTGTGGTAGAAAGGCAGAAATTGCAGGGTTTCCGGGTGGCCAAACTCGTTCGCACTTTTTTGAAGGCAAATTTGCACGAAGATGACTTTCGATTTTGGTTAAGAGGGATATAATACCCCGGGGACCCCAAAATTTTAAAAAAACTAAGGGTGCCTTTTTTTTGACCCGCCTGCGTGAATACTTTTGCCAAGGTTTTGTTGAA
>NW_026092709.1:0-6176 GCF_024586455.1 Bactrocera neohumeralis | reverse complement strand
TTATCGCACTTCTGGTGGTTTTTTAAACAGAACCGTTATATAGGGAGTAGGACGGATTACCACCTGATTTCATGCAATTTACAGTGTCGGTTAGGGTTCATGCGTGATTTGTCCGAGGGAATTTAAATATTGTACCTTATGGTTTAGGAGTTACGAACATTAAAGCTCTTAGAGGGTGGATCCACACCTCACTTTTTTCAAGGGATCACGTGTACCAAGTTTCATTAAGATATCTTAATTTTTACTCAAGACGGACAGAGAGTCACTCAGTACGTATCACGTTGTTTGTCCGCGGTGCACCCCAAACTACTGAACCGATTTTTAGTAAAAACCAACTTTAAAAGATAGATAGTAAAACAATTAACTATTAACTGACAGAAAGGCTGGTAACCAGACGTTGAGAAAGCAGCCTTTAAATTTGTTATTTTTTCCATTAAAAATTTATTTGTATGAACATATTCAAAATTGAACCCTCAAGTACTATCCCTCTGATTTATATACCGACAAAAAGCGTTTTCGCCTTTGTTCGTAAATAAAATTTTCACTCTGTCATTAGTTTATTATATGAATAAAAGTAAAAAAAAGTATACCACAGCAACGCGTGGCCGGATCTCTAGTATGTATATACTTGTATAACCTTATATCTAACTCGATTAGATGAACATAAATACAAGGTCTGGTCGCAAAAGAAACAGAACTTTAAATATAACTATTTTTGGTGGCGCTACCTATTGGTGTGGGTATATGAGAAAAAGTTTGATTTCTTTGTGACATTTCTGTAAAAATTTTAAGACAATTGATCACTATAATCGATGTTATCGTGTCAAAAGACAGCAGCTTTTGGTCATCGGTCGTAAAATGCATTTCGAACAAAGAGAACATATTCAATTTTGTTTTAAACTTGGGAAAACCTTTACTGAAACATTTGAAATGATGAAAAAAGTTTATGGTGATCAGTGCCTATCCCGTAGTAATGTGCATGAGTGGTTTAAGCGATTCCAAGAAGGTCGAGGACCTGTGACGATCAAAAGTCGCGGCTGATTTGTTTTACGATGCCGAGGTATTGTACACCGAGAGTTCGTCCCACCTGGCCGAACGATTAATGCTGTGTTTACCTTTGGTGTTATAAAACGTCTTTTGTCACGTGCATACGTAGTGCTCGACCACAATACCGTGAGGCAGGGTCTCGGCACCTGGTGCACAATAATGCACCGTGTCATGGGTCGACGCTTGTCACTGATTTTTTTGACAAAAACTCCATATTGGTCCATTAATCACTCACCCTACTACACCTGATCTGGCACCTGTGATTTTTACCTTATTTGAAAACTTCATTTGCCCATGAAAGGACACTGGTTTTAGGACATTTCAGCTATCCAAAAGGCGACGACCGATATTCTAAAGAGCATTCCGAAAAATGGCCTTAAACACTCGTTTGAAATGCTAATTGACCGCTAAACGATGTATCGAAGCACAAGAAATTACATTTTGAATAAAAATATAACTTTTGAAAATGTTAATTTTTTTGTTGTTTTTTTAACAGTCCTGTTTCTTTTGCGACAGACCTATATGTTGCAAGAGTATAAAAATATCGGAATAGCTACAATGTTAAGAAAAAGTTCAACCATAATTTGAGATGAGTACATGATATGCTTAACAACAACAACAAAAATATGATGTCAGTTCCAAATTCAACGGCGAGCCGAGCTTAGTTTATGTACTACTGTGCCCAAAATATGAGGTGACATTTGAATTTAATCTGCGCGCGTCGAAGGATTTGGAGAATTATTTTTTTTTTCGGTTGGTAGTACTGTCAGTCACATTTATGTCAAATTTCATGTCAAAATATTCATTAGTGTTTGAGATACGTGTCGTTTTGTGAGCTGCTAAAAGTGAGTTTTTCGTTTTTTATGATGTCGAAATTTGTTGAGCAAAAGGATTTTTAAAATTTTGTTTTGGAATCAATTTTCTGCTGCGGATACGTTGAGGATGGTGATGAGGCTATGTCTAAAAAAATGTTTACAAGTGGTATAGTGAGTTCCAAGCCGACCGTGAACGTGTCGAAGACGAAGAGCGTCCAGGGCGACCATCAACCTCAACCGACGAAGCTCACGTTCAACAAATCAAAGATTTGGTGTTGAAAAACCGTCGATTAACAATTAGAGACCTTACTGATGATGTTGGCATATCGAAAGGCTCAGCCAATACCATTTTGAAGGATTTTTTGGGCCTCAAGGGCGTCAAATCTCGGCTGGTACTAAAAACATTGACTACCAGGGTGTCATGAAACGCATTATAACTGGCGATGAGACTTGGATCAATTCTTACGACCCCGAAACAACCGATCAATCGAGCGAATATCGTGCCAAAAGAGAGCCGAGACAAAAAAATTCGCGCCAAAGACGCTCAAAAATCAAGGTCATGTTGACTGTTTTCTTCGATTATCGTGGTGTTGTGCATTATGAATTCCTTCCAAACGGTCAAACAGCCAACAAGGAATATTATTTGAACGTTATGCGTCGTTTGCGGAACGCTATCCGCCTAAAAAGGCCGGAATTGTGGAAAGACCATTCTTGGTTTTTACACCACGATAATGCACCATCCCATACTGCCCTCGTAATTCGTGATCATTTCGCCAAAAACTCAACCCATATCGTTCCGCAACTACCGTATTCACCTGATCTGGCGCCATGCGACTTCTGGCTGTTCACCAAGCTCAAAAGACCGCTCCGGGGACACCGTTTTTATACGATAGAGGAGATTCAAGCCGCAGCGAAGACGGAACTGAAGGCCATCCCGGAAAGTGACTACAACCAGTGTTTCGAAGATTGAAAATCGTTGGCATAAGTGCGCATTGCATCGGAGGGGATTACTTGAAGGGGATGAAATTGATTTGGAAGAATAAATAAAGAATTTCCAAAATAAATACAATGTCACCTTATTTTTTTGGGCATAGTAGTATATATAAAAATGCTTTGAAATATGTTATCTGAGCAATGTCAAAATTAATACCGGTCCCTTTCCCTGTCCTGTATTTATGCTGTGCAGGTTATCAAAATGTGTACTATTTTAATGAAACTAAATGGACAAGTTTCCATTCGACTTTGTGGTTTAGTGCTGAATTATAATAAAATTGGTCTAGACCTGGCCTACACGTCTCATAACCACACATAATGATTTCCTCTGATCCTTTGGTGACGTTGTCACATCAACTCAGCATATTAAATTTAGCCTATTCAGTCGAGTTTAAATCACAGGTATCTTATTTGAAGATGATTTTAACATAATAGTTAGTTATAAGAAAGCTGGAAAGTATGACACACTGGCACATAATTAACAAGGAAAGATTCTCTGAGTTTCAATAACATATCTCGCTATTGGGCCGATATTTTCAATAAAAGGCCATTAATAGATCCACATCGTCTTTCGTCCTGCCCATCGTTCACTACCAAACCCATTTGCTTTGCTTTCTTTTCCAGTCTTTTACAAAGAAGCTGATACATGCTCTATCAGTTCTTCACCGCCGTGTTTAAATAGCTCGAACGGTAATCCATCGGCCCGCTGCTTTGTTGTTTTTCAGACGGGTAATTGCTATTCCAACTTCTTCATGGTCGGGCAATGGAACGTCTGCTCCATCGTCATCGATTGGGGAATCGGGTTCGCCTTCTCCTGGCGTTGTGCGTTCACTGCCATTCAGGAGGCTGGAGAAGTGTTCCCTCCATAATTTAAGTATGCTCTGGGCATCGGTCACTAGATCACCTTTGGGCGTTCTACAAGAGTATGCTCCGGTCTTGAAGCTTCAGCTGGCCGCCGTATCTTTTCGTAGAATTTCGAGCATTACCCCTGTCGGCCGCTTATCAAGCTCTTTCATACTCACGCATTTCGGTCTGTTTTTCTGTCTGCAAATGCGTCTTGCTTCCTTCAACTCTCGGTATTTATACCATCCCGCACGTGTTGTGGTCGATCGTAGGTTGCGAGATAGGCAGCCTGTTTTCTCTCCGCTGCGACACGGCACTCCTCGTCGTACCAGCTGTTCTTTGCATTTTCCGAAACCAATGGTTTCGATTGCAGCTGTACGTCAGGAGTTTGAAATGCCGTCCCACAGTTCCCTTATACCGAGTTGTTGACGAGTGCTCTCAGAGCGCAGGAGTGCAAGCCGAGTCGAAAATCGTTCGGCTGTCTGTTGTGATTGCAGCTTCTCGACGTTGAACCTTCCTTGTGTTTGTTGACGAGCGTTTTTTGCTGCAAAGAGGCGGGTGCGAATCTTAGCTGCAACAAGATAGTGGTCCGAGTCGATGTTAGGACCTCGGAGCGCACGCACGTCTAAAACACTGGATACGTGTCTTCCGTCTATCACAACATGATCTATCTGGTTGGTAGTTTTTCAATCCGGAGACAGCCAGGTAGCTTGATGTATTTTCTTGTGCTGGAATCTAGTACTACAGATAACAATATTTCGGGCCCCGGCGAAGTCGATGAACCTCAACCCATTTGGGGATGTTTTGTCGTGGAGGCTGAATTTACCGACCGTAGTGCCAAAGATACCTTCTTTGCCCATCCTGGCGTTAAAGTCGCCAAGCACGATTTTGACATCGTGGCGGGGGCAGCTCTCATAGGCGCGCTCCAAGCGTTCATAGAAGGCATCTTTGGTCACATCGTCCTTCTCTTCCGTCGGGCGTGGGCGCCAATCAGCGATATGTTGAAGAACCTCGCTTTGATACGGATTGTGGCATGTAGATGTTCATCCACCGGGGTGAATGCTAGTACTGGGCGACGGAGTCTCTCTCCCACCACGAATCCCACACCAAACTTGCGCACCTTTATATGGCCACTGTAGTAAATGCAACAAGGACCTACTCGTCTCAATGTCCTTGTCCCGTCCATCGCATTTCTTAGACGGCCTTTATTTTCACAATCGCAGAGGAAATCAACCAGCAGCTGGCAGGGGCACCTCCCCCATGGGTCCGGACATTCCAGATGCATGCCCTAATATCGTAGTCCTTATTTCGTTTGCCATGGTCGTCATCAAAAGGGGGGTCTCTCATCCGCGGCTGGTTGCTACTTTTCATTCGGGGTGTTTTTTTACGTGGCGGGTCCCAAACCCAGCGCACAACCCTACGGAGGGGATGTTTCGCGTGCTCACTTTAGCTCACTTTCAAACGGATGTTCTTAGGCTACCCAGAGGATACTTGGTCAAAGACCGGAAGTCGTAAGCTGCTTGAGTCATATATAAAAGAATCGTTTCTGGCCACTCCCATCCTCCACGTCACAGAATTAAGTAAGAGCGAAGACATTGAATACCCTGCCGATATGGTTGAAATTGTATAACAAACCGGCTTAGATGAGGTATGTGAAAGAGGGTTGACGAAATATTTGTGAAAAAAAGTAAGAAAGGCTATAATCAATGTGACTGTTGTGATTAAAAGCAGCACACATTATTTCAGCCAAAATAGCACGACGTATTCGTGAACACCGTGCAATTTCAGTACTAGAACAGGTTCAACTAATTTATTTCGTGCTTGTTTGACCGATTTGTGCAAACTTTTACACAAATCATCTATTAAATAGTGAGAACATAGTGAGGTTTGGATAAGTGGGCCCGTTCTTTAAAAGTTATAAATTACAACAAAATGTGGCATTGCTTTTTATATATATAGATATGGGAGCTAAAGGAAGCATTGACCCGATTCAGCCGGTTATATTTTTATTAGGAAATGTTTTTCTCCACATTTCAATTATATATTTCACACATTGACTAGAGTTCTACTACTAAAACGTCCCAATGACTCAAATCTGCTATAGTCTCTAGCTTAGGTGTTATGATATAAAATTTAGAACTTTAAGAATTCCTAAAGATTAAATTTACATAGTTTTGTCCAAAATATATTTACTGTATAATCTCTGTTCATTAGACTTAGTTAGAACATATTTGCGTTTGCCCCCATATGAGTCGGAATTTATATATATAATAAGTCTGTCAGTCTAATTGTCAAAATGTTTATCTGTCGAGGGCACCTTTCTTTTCCATAGTTATCTTGATCTATGAAATGACAATTTTTGCGATTAGGTTTGTAAGCTTATTAATTTTTTTACCCTTTTCTCCACCACACCTTCCTTTGATAGGGTTTTGATAAGTATTTCATATTTAAAAATTTTTTTAAATTTTTTTTTTATAT
>NW_026092708.1:0-6625 GCF_024586455.1 Bactrocera neohumeralis | reverse complement strand
CTGAAAGGATGGTTTTTAACGTCATTTTTTCCTTTCCCCTTTTTGAGTTTTGTTTTTTGGGTATTAAGGGGTTGTTACATGAGTTTGGGACCCAAAAATGATTTTTGTCACAAAATTTACAACACCTCTTTTTGCCCCAAATTTTCAAGTTGACCCCGGGAATAAAAAACCGGAGTTTTGGGCCTTTCCCAGAACTTGTCCCTGGAGGCCGCTAGATTTTGGTGCGCAAGTCTTTAAAAATTAACGTTTTTTTTCAAAATTTGTTTTTTTGAGGTCGAGAAAATATAAAACCAACCCGATAAAATTTTTAAAGAGAACGAATCAATTTTAAAACTTGAGGAAAAAAATTTTTTTCCCAAATTGCAACTATTCGAAAAAAAAAAATTAAAATTTTCACTGAAATTTCTTTTTTTTTGTAAAAATTTTCCTGAAAAACCAATTTTTTTCCCCCAAAGTTCTAATTTAAATTTTTTTTTAAAAAACCGTTTTTTTCACTTAAGATGATCCTGAAAGGGGTTACCCCGAAACCGGCGCATTTTTTTTTTCAATCACCATAAATGGACGCAAAGCCTTTAAAATCCCTTTTTTCCAAAAATTTAAAAAATAGTTAATAGATTTTTTTTTTGTAAAAAAAAAAAATTCTATTAAAATTTTAAATTTAAATGAGAAAAAAATATTTTGAAAAAAATTTGTTTTATTTCCAGGAAATCCATTAACTTTAAAGTTTAGGATATTTATTTTATTTAAAAATTTTATTCGAAATGAATTAATTAAAAATTAGGTCTTCAAACAGGGTTTAAAAACAATTTTACAAATATCAATTTTCAAAAAACCCCATTTGCCTGATCAACTTCACGTTTTCGGAGGATATTCTAAAAATTTTGGGGTAAATTCGATACAAAAATAATTAAAATTTTTAAATTCACAAATTGACACACCACTAAAAAATTTCTTGTTTTTTAAAGGGCTTAGTTGGGGGCCCCTCTTATGCCCCACATTTTGGTCATACCTTTTTCATCGTTTTCAACAAAAAACAAAGTTGAGAAAATCGCTGAATGTTGCCCACTGCATCCGCAATTTTTAACCCCTCTTTCCCCGGCCCCCTTTTCTATTTTGCAAATACCCTTTTTCGTCAACGCTCGCCCCTTTCCCAGCATTTTTTTTTAAATTCCGCCATTGTTGCCTTCCTTTTCAAAAATTAATTTTAAAAGCAACTGCCCGAACAAGCTGGGGCCAACCCCCTACAAACGTACCTTTCCCCACGGCTTAAAACCGACTTTGTTAAACTTTTCAATTTTACCGTTTCATTATTGTTTTTCTTTTTATATTTAAAAATATGGAGCTTTCATGGTGCCTGCCACCCCTTCCCCCAAGCGGGTTTTTTCGAAAAATAATGCCCCCCACGCCACAAAGGTAATCACGTGTTTAGCCGTTTTGAAATGCATACCGACAAAAAGCAACACTGTAGGGGGATTCCCAAAGTGTTACCTTGCCTTGGCCCCTGCAAAAAGGGTTTTGTATTCAAAATTGTAAAAATAAATAAATTCAAATTGTTTGGAAAATTTAATGCAAGTTTGGGGCATTTTCTTTTACTTGTAGTGCAGAACCCGAGGGGTTTTAAAAGGAAGAAAAAATAAAAAAAATTTCTTGGAAAAATTCACCGCCGGTGACTTCATAAATTCTAATATAAAAATTATTTCCCGAGTTTAGGGGCTTGGCGACAACCTGCGAACACAAAAAACATATTTTGATAAAAATAAAAAAAGTTGTCCGGGCCGTTTTTTTATTTGCTTTTATTTACAAACCCAAAACACGGAAACATGCGCCCCACAAAAACACACAAATAACCGAACCCCCCTTCGGGTTTTCCCCAATGCCTTTGACTTTGGCCTTTTGCAGGTTTGGGGCCCGCCAGGGGAACACAGCCCCTGCTGTGGGGGCATATTTGCGCTCATCTCCTATTTCATTTCCTTGTACATGGTTTTTTTTAAAAACCCCTTTTTTTAATAAACAGCGGGAACATAATTTTTCACCCGCTCGCTTCCTTTATGCTCTTTAAACCCCATTCATAAATTTTATGTTTTGGGCAGTGGACACAACTTCTGTGCGGTAGGGGAAAGGGGAGCGCGGTGAGGGGGGGTTTTGGTTGAAACTTTTGGGATGCCCCAAAGGACAAGTTTTCTACTGTGAAGGGGGTTTTCAGCTGCTTGCCGATTGGAAAGCTGTGGGCCCGATTGTATTCGGTGTGGTTGCTTCCCTTTTGCTCGCTTTACGCTCTTTTCCTCCCGCGCCACTCGATAACTTTTTATAACATTTTTAAAAATTGAATTATCCCAGCAACAGCTTTTTTAAAAAAAGGGAAAAAACCCATTTTGTTTTTTTGTAAAAAATATTTAAAACAAAACTAAAGTAACATTTTGGGGGAAAGTGTTACGGGTTTCCCAAACCGGATTTGTTACCCGTTCAACTGATGATATATCAAAAAATAATTTCAATTTATTACGCCCCTCCACTTTATGAAATTTTTCATTTTGCTGCATTTCCCTTTTCCAACACATCTACAAAATCCCCCACAATCTTCTATTTCAACCACTCCACAATATTATTCAATAACCTTTTTGAACTGCCAGTCTATTTAGTTACTAATTTTCTTTACACTACACCCAACGCATCCCCTATACTGTATAACCCTTAACATATTTTATCTTCTACATTTTGGTCGGTTATCCAGTTCGTTTGTTAGTTTTTTAACCCTGATGGGGCCCCTTTTATTATTACTAACTTGTAAAATTTTTGATTCAAAATTTAAAAGCCGTTTGTTATACCCCGGAACGGATTTTTGGGGGGATCCCCCGATTTTGGGGGGAAACTTGGGGGTAAATAAGGTAAAAAAGGTTTGTATTGATGGTTAAATTTTTCAAAGAAAAAATAAAACCGGGGGGGAATGGGGGAGTTTTTAAAGGGGTTTTTTTATTTGGCAATAAATTTGGGAGGAGAATGAAAAAACTGGTTAGAATTATGGATTGGACTTTGAATTTTTTTTTTATTCAAAATTTTTTATTTAGTGATTTAAGATCTTTGTTATCTACGTTATTCATAAATTTAACTAAGTTCCCCCTTTGGCACCTGGAAATTTTGGTTGATTTTTTAAAAAACAGAGGTATGATTTAATTTAAATTTAAACATATTAGTTATTAATAAAAAAATAGTATATTTATGGTGAGATCAAAAAGGAAATATAAATAAAAAAAAAAGACCCCCACTCAGAATTTTTAAGGAAAAAATTTATAAATTTTTTTTTTTAACAAACTTAAAAAGTGTATATCTCAAAAGTGTTAATGATAAAATTTTGACCTCGGGCCTACAAAAAAAATTTGTCTTTAATCTTTTCTATAACTTTTTCTTAAAGAATATAAAAAAAATGCAATTTGTAAAAAATAAATTTTAGATTCCACTCCTGCGGGGAGTTTTTGTGGGTGAGCATTTTTTTAGATGTTAATTCGGAATATGTTTTAAAGTAAAGCAAAATCCTGTGACCCAAAAATTTAAAAAAAAAAACAGTTTTTGGTTTTTTTTAAGAAAATTTTTACATGCCTTTGGTCCTTAATGAATATTTATTTTAAAAATTTTTTTTTTAGGATTTCAAGAAATTTTGAGGGAATTTGGGGAAAAAATAAAAAATAAAAAACAATCATATAGATTAAAAAATAATAGGTTTTTAAATTTTAAAAAAAGGAAATCATATAATTAAAACAAATTTTTTTATAAAAAAAGTATTTTTTTAAAAACTTTTTAAATTTTTCTTAATTTTAAAAAAAAATTTACAAATAATAGGTAAAAAAAAAAAAAAAATCAGTATTTTTTTCCTTTTTTAAAAATTTTAATAGCCTTTTTTTGGGGATTTTTTATTTTTTTAATAGCGCTATTTTTGAAAAGCCCAAAAGGCACCCCAAACCCCTTATTTTTTGCCTTGCCCTTGTTTGAAAAAGGCCTATCCCTTTTGGGGTCACCCAAAATTCTAAATGGATTGGGTCGGAGATTAGCCATTTCACAGGTTAATTTGTTTGGCCATCAGATATAACTCAGGTATGTTCCGATCGTTATTTGTTGATAACACCAGGGAGGCAACTTCCCCGCAAAGGGGGATATTTTTTGTAATATTTCCCGTCCCCCGGGGTTTATCCTTTTTCCAAAAAATGGGAAAAACCCCCCCGGGGGAAACATCCCCACACCATAACATTTCCGCCCCCCTGTTTTAAATGCTTTTTTGGGGTATCGGGGAAACGAATTTTGCCTTTTGGAGGCGCGCTTCATGGAATATTTCCCAAATATTTATCTTCCTTATCATAAAAAATATTTTGCCACCTTTTTTTCCGGGGGAAACTTTTTGCAGTAGCGAAAGTTTTTTCTATACTGTTCTTTTGTAAAGAGGAATTTTTTTTGGGGTTCGCCCGGGTTTTTTGCCCCCAACGCGCCGAATTGTCCCCGGGTTATTTAAATCACACCCCCGCCAATTTTGGGGGAAAAGGGTTTTGCCATAAGATTACGATGGTCATCAATTGGGAGATTAATTTTTGGGCCACGGTTTTCCTTTTCCTTTTTTGGGAAATTGTACAAAAATTTTTTTAGTTTTTAACGAGGCAATTTTTGGGGTTTTCCTTCACCAAAACCAATTCGCTATTTTGGAGTTTTATGCTTATTCTAAAAAATTTTTGTTTTGGGAAAATTTTAAAACCCAAAAAAATTTTAAAACCAAAATTTTATTTTGGTGGTAAATAGTTAAATTAAAATTTTTTATTAAAAAAATATGAACCAATCCCTTTTAAGCCAAGCAAAAAAATTTAACCAATGATACTGTCAAAAAGAAAAAATCCCCAATGATAAAAACCCCGGTATACCCCCAAAATTAACAAAACCTAAATAAAAAAATAAATAAAAAAATAAAACCAAAATTTTTTTGTTTAAAAACAAAAAAAAACCTTTATATAAATTTTTTTGTTTTGAGACGTTTTGTCAGAACAAGGAAATTTTTGCTGAATTTCCTTTTTGTAAACCCCGTTTTTCGGAAATGGAATATATTATTTAATTTTTTTAAAAAAAATCCCCCTTCCCACGGGATTACCCGGGTTTCCCCTAAAACCGAATATTAACAAAAAAAAGGGAAGAAGATGTTAAAAAGGGATTTTTTTGAAAACCTCCTTTTTTAAAATTTTTTTTCCCAAAACATTACCCTTAACAGTCCCGGAACCCCCAAACAACTACCTCATTATCAGGAATTTGTTTTATTTCATGAGTTGATTTTATTACCCCGTTCCTCAGCAGCCCAACAAAAAAACAGACCCTGAGGTTACTTCGGTCCAGCATTTGGCTCATCTTTTTAACAGGCAGAATTTTTTTGATTCGACTTTTGAGTTACATAAAATGAAATCAAAAAAAAAATAAATATAAAACATGGGTTGTAAAAAAGGTTTGAAATAAGGTAAATGTAAAAGGGAGTGAAATTTTAAAAAATTTAAAAAAGGAACGCTTAAAATACAAAAAAGCAAAAAGGGAAAAAACCCCAAATTTTTTTATGTTGTCTTTTTGGGGTGTGTTTTTAGTAAAGATTTTAATCCTTTTTTCCCATTTTTAGAAAATATTGTTTCGATAAAAAGTGGGGCCTCCCAAACACGAAATTCATCTCTTTTTGCCTTGCTGACCCAAACCCTGTACGGGTTGTTGTTGTTTTTTTTGAAAATTTTCGTTAAATTTCGGGATTATTGGGCTTTTTTCCCCTTTTCAACAGCATTTTTGTGGGGAACCGGTAATGGCAGCGCAAAAAAATGCAAATCATTTTTTAATTTCATTTTTTTTCCGAAACCCCATTTTTTTTTGTTATTTAGTTTGCTCTGTTTTGTTTTTCATTTTTTTTGGAAACGTTTTTATTATTCCTTTTTTCCCCTTTTTCCATGTTGATCTGAAATTGAATGCTTTCCAACCACTTTGGGCCGAACGCAAACAAAAACCCAAACCGATTTTGTTTTGGAGACATTGCGGCCACCCTTTCCCGGAAGGATACGCCCCAAGCGGCCGGGGAAAGATATGAAATTTAATTATTTTGGCGGTTAACTTGGAAACAAATAATATTTAAGGAAAATGATTTGTGTGGAGAGTCCCCTAATTTGCATTTAATTTTGGGTTTGTTTTGTATAAAGGATAACTTTGGGTTTGTTTTTATTTTTTGGGATATTTTTTCAAAACACATCCCAATCCCATAATTGTATTTTTTGGTGATAATCCCTTATTTAATAACATTTTGGAAAATTTTTTTTAATGGTTTTTGGAAAAAAGAGCTTTTTCAAAAAGGGTTATTTTTTACAATGTTGTTTTAAAATTGGAAAAAAATTTTACGGTTTGGGGGTTTCATTTTTCTTGTTTATAATGACAATTTGACAAAAAAAAGGACACAACTGAATAATTTCATTTATTAAGATATGGTAAAAATTCCCAGAAAAAATACCCTTGATTAATTAAAATAATGCTAAAAAATTTTTTCTAAGAAAAACAATATATATAACGGTGATGCAAAAACAATTTTTAAATTGTGCTTGTCATCACGCCTGAAAGGGTCGGGTTATCATGTTAT
>NW_026092707.1:0-7416 GCF_024586455.1 Bactrocera neohumeralis | reverse complement strand
CGGAAGAACGCCCGGGAAAAATAACCAGCAAAAAAAAATTTGGGGAAATACTTAAAATAAACCAAAAAAAAGGTTTTTTTCATTTTGAGGGGATTAAAAATCGGAAAAGCGAAAAGTTACGGGATAAAACGCTTAAACTTCAGTAGTCACACGTCAAGGAAGGTATTAAATTCATTATGGTAAAACTTGGCAGAAGCACGATGAGGCCCGTCATATCGTCGAATCCTCACTGTTGCCTATTTTGGCCAAACTACTGGAAGCCGCAATCCAAGAAGACTTCAGAACAGAATTGAAGAAAATGGACTTATACCAATTCATCGTCGATTTAGATTTCAACATTTCACAATCGGCTTCATTTTCACAGATCTAACCGATCTAGCTGACCTCACCTGAGCGATCGCTGCGGTCGTTGACTTCTTTGAGCGTTTTAATTAATCGGGTTTATTATTGCTTCGGCTACGACTGAGTGTAGACGTCTGTAAAAGTGCGCGGTAAGCGGTACCGGCCACAATGGCTACGTAATATTAGTATACGAAGTGTTCAAAAGTATCGCGAATTTGCTGACAGTTTTCTGACGGTAGGCGTGGCGCATCATGAGTTCTTGCCACAGGAAGAACGGTCAATAAGAAATATTACCTGGTAAGTTATGCGCACTTGCGCGAAGCAATCCGCCAGAAATGCTCGGATTTTGTGGAAGAACAAAAAATTGGCTTCTTTGCACCACGATAACGCCCCTGCTTACACACATCGTTGCTTGCGCGACTTCTTAAATAAAAACAACACACTAATGATGCCGCAGCCACCGTATTCCCCAGAATTTTGACTTTTCTTGTTCCCAAATTGAAGAGGCCCATGAAGGACGATGTTACGCTTCTCTGACGAGACAGACGGCATCGGATGAGGAGCTGAAGAAGATAAAAAAATGATTTTTGAAGTGCTTCGAAGATTGGAAAACCGTTGGCACAAGTGTGTATAATATCTCATGGGATTACTTGAAGGGGACAAAATAGATATTCATGAATAAATAAATAATTTTTGAAAAACACAAAATTCGTGATACTTTTGAACACACCTAGTATATATATGCAGTCTGATATTTTTTTTATTGTTTGTTCAATGAATTGCATATCGTTTTATACAGTTTTACGAACCATGTCTTTTACAAAAGCGAACAAAGACGACTCCAGCCCTGTTTTTGAACAAGTTAACAGTGACACTGAAGAATACAGTTCAGAGGAGGAAGATGAAGTCGACCACATATCAGAGCGAAGTTCAGGCAGTAATACGGAAAGAATGGAAGTGATAATGAGCAAGAAGCAATTGTTTCAACCAGTAACCAGCAGTTTTATATTAGTAAAGACAATTCTACTAAAATGGTTTTCTGCAGCCACCAAGGACTAACCTTCGCACAAGGGCAGAATATTGCACAAAATGATAAGACTGAAATAGAGTGTTGGAGATGCTTTATTACTAGTAATATTTGGAACAAATACTTTGTCATACTAATACCAAAATCAAACAAAAGGCAATTATCTAACAATAAACAATCAGTTCAGTATTTATTGAAAGAGACTACTGTCGATGAACTATTAGCTTTGTTCGGCTTATTATACTTAGTCGAACTAAATCGTTCTAATCGACAAAATTTGAGTGACTTATGGCGAACCGATGGTACTGGTGTAGAAATTTTTAGTACTACTATATCTTTGCAGCGCTTTTATTTTTTACAGAGCTGTTTACGTTTCGATAATGTGTCAACACGCAAAGAACGAAAAAACTAGATAATCTGGCTCAGATTAGATCTATTTTTGATGAGTTTGTGTCAAAATGTAAGAATACTTATACTCCCAACGAATATATTTACAATTGACGAAAAACTGAAGCATTTCGCGGTAGGTGTTCGTTTCGACAATATATTCGAATAAATCTGCAAAATATGGGATAAAAATTTATGCTTTGGTTTATGCAAAAACTTTATACGCTCAACCTTGAAATTTATCCTAAACAGCCTAATGGGCCATTTTTGCAAAGCAAAGCTTTCGACGTTGTAGACAGATTAGTGCAGCCTATTTCTAAAAGTAACAGAAGCATAACATTCGACAATTGGTTTACGAGTGTTCCACTGATAACACATTTACAGAAAAATCATAAACTAACATCTACAGGTACTTTACGTAAACAAAAAGAAATCCCACCAAACTTTATAACTACGCGAGGAAAAGAAGTTTACAGCACTCAGTTTGCATTCCAGAAAGATATGTCGCTTATTTCCTACATGCCTAAACGGTCTAAAGTAGTGCTGGTACTGTCTTCCCTTCATCTTGACCCAAACATTGATCCAGATATTAGTAATAAACGGAAACCAGAGATCATCACGTTTATAATTCTACGAAAGCTGGCGTCGATGTAGTTGATGAATTCTGTGCTACCTATGATGTATCCCGAAAATCTAAACGTTGTCCAGTGACAGTATTCTATGCAGTCATGAATGTAGCTGCAATAAATACATAGTGTAATTATTTTTGTGAATGACTCTAAACAAACCGACGTGATTTCCTTAGAAAACTCGGTCTTTCAATGCTTGAAGGGCATCTTCGCGTGAGGGAAAATATGGAAAACTTACCGAGAGGCTTACGTAAACGTATTCGACCTGAGACTGTCCTTCTGTTAAAGATAAAAACTAAGCACACCTGCAATAATTATAACAAGCCTATTTGTATGCAACATACCGTCTCATTGTGCCAAAGTTGTGTTGATCACAATAGCGAAAGTACCTTTGTATATAAGTTTTAAATGAGTTTGTTTTCTATAGTTAATAATAAATATAATATAATAATTGTATGTTTAGTACCAAATTGGTAATTATTTTTGTTTTTTTGAGTTTAATTTTTAAAGCTATGTTCTCACGATTGATCTCAGAATAAAAAGTTTTGTTTTTTGTTTGTTTGATTGTATTGTTGATTTTTTAATAAATAAATATTTAATTATTAATATAAGTAATGTGTATTATTAGCCAGTTATTTAATGCAGCATACTAGTATTGACATAACATTGATTCAGTGTTCAGCAATGTACACGGTAAAACTCGTACACCCGGCCGTAACGGTCAAGTTCTATTTAGTAGCCACAATGACGCCGGGTTAAACGAAATGAAGTTTATCCATATAAACTTCACTACATATAGGAAATAAAGTAATCCCGTACTTCACCACGGTGAAATATCTTGGTATGACGTCGGATGCAAAGTTGAATTGAAAGAGCAAAAAAAGTTTCAGAACTAAAACTAAAATACCACAAAATAAACTGGTTGATCGGCAAAAAATCACTCTAAAACAACATTAAATAAAATCATAGTCTACAATCTAACTTTGAAACTTATTTGGACATACGGAATTCAACTATGGTGATGCGCTGCACCGTTGTGCATCGTGATCTTCAATTCAAAATGGTTCGCGAAACGGCATCGAAACATGCAAAAGGTCACAAAATCCTGTAAATGCTGAAGCCCGACAACTTCTTCTTCTTAACTGGCGTAGACACCGCTTACGCGATAATAGCCGAGTTAACAACAGTGCGCCAGTCGTTTCTCCTTTTCGCTACGTGGCGCCAATTGGATATTCCAAGCGAAGCCAGGTCCTTCTTCACTTGGTCCTTCCAACGGAGTGGAGGTCTTCCTCTTCCTCTGCTTCCCCCGGCGGGTACTGCGTCGAATACTTTCAGAGCTGGAGTGTTTTCGTCCATTCGGACAACATGACCTAGCCAGAGTAGCCGCTGTCTTTTAATTCGCTGAAGTATGTCAATGTCGTCGTATATCTCGTACAGCTCATCGTTCCATCGAATGCGATATTCGCCGTGGCCAACGCGCAAGGAACCATAAATCTTTTCGCAGAACTTTTCTCTCGAAAACTCGCAACGTCGACTCATCAGTTGTTGACATCGTCCAAGCCTCTGCACCATATAGCAGGACGGGAATTATGAGCGACTTATAGAGTTTGTCTTTTTTCGTCGAGAGAGGACTTTACTTTTCAATTGCCTACTCAGTCAGAAGTAGCACCTGTTGGCAAGAGCAATCCTGCGTTGGATTTCCAGGCTGACATTGTTGGTGGTGTTAATACTGGTTCCTAAATAGACGAAATTATCTACAACTTCAAAGTTATGACTGTCAACAGTGACGTGAGAGCCAAGTCGCGAGTGCGACGACTGTTTGTTTGATAACAGGAGATATTTCGTCTTGCCCTCGTTCACTGCCAGACCCATTTGTTTTGCTTCCTTGTCTAGTCTGGAAAAGCAGAACTAACGGCGCGGGTGTTAAGGCCGATGATATCAATATCATCAGCATACGCCAGCAGCCGTCCGACCCTATTTTACAAAGAAGCTGATGCATGCTCCTTATCAGTTCTTCGCCGCCGTGTTTGAATAGTTCGGCCGGCAATCCATCAGTTCCCGTCGCTTTGTTGTTCTTCAGGCGGGTAATTGCTATTCGAACTTCTTCATGGTCGGGCAATGGAACGTCGGCTCCATCGAAGCCCGACAACTAGGAGAGACTAAAATAAGCAAGCGCAGATAGAAATATTTCTAAGAATCTAAGAAAATAACAAATATCATTATATTTAGTTGTTAAATTTAGTTTAAAAAAGAAAAGCTTGTTATTACAGCTTTAATTGTTTTACTTCATAAATTGAGAAAAATATTGCTTGTTAGTTTGACACTTATCAATAGTTGCAATTTCAACCATTACTTTCTTTGCTTTTGCTTGAAAGCCAATGGTTTCGGTTGCAGCTGTACATAAGGAGTTTGAAATGCCGTCCCACAGTTCCCTTATGCCGAGTTGTTGACGAGTGCTCTCAGAGAGCTGGAATGCAAGCCGAGTAGAAAATCGTTCGTCTGTTGCAGCTTTTCGACATCGAACTTTCCTTTTTGATTTTTGATGTGCCATTTTTTATCACAAAGGTGGGTGCATACGCACATTTAAAAGACTGACGGTGTCTTCCGTCCATCACAACATGATCGACCTGGTTGGTGGCTTACCGATCCGAAAAAACAACTAATTTGAGTTATATATATCGTATTCCTTGGACGGCTGTGATGTCAACCTTTTAGCGTTTTTTATGTGGGGGCCTCCTAAGTCCAGCGCACAACCCTGGGGATATATGGATCGCTTTCTTTTTAGCTAGGGTTCAAACAGATGTTCTTGGCTACCCAGAAGATACAATGGTCAAAACCGGAAGTCGAACTGCTTGACCCATATGTAAAAGAATCGTTTCTGGCCACTCCCAAGTGAATGGCAATCAGAGAACTTTCTTCACTTGCATGAACTTCTACACATGACTCCTCTTACGCGTTCCTATATTTGCTTCGTTTTTGCTCGTGGTATTTTCCTCATATAAAATAGAATAAATCAAATTAAAAGCAAGTTGTATCTGTTACAAAAAGAAGATAGTATGCATTTGAATAATTCATTCGTATGAATGCTCTGAACAATATGTTTAAAAATATAAACACAAAACAATTAATATCGCTGACTATTTACTTCCTAATCAAGGCACGTCCGAAATGAATGAATGGCATAACAACATAACACTGACAGCAATCCGCAAAATTTGACACAAGAATCCTCATTAACACTTTTTGAATTCATTTTATTACAAAAAAATGATATATGAAAAAATTATTTTTATTCTTTACTGGCAAAAGAAACCGCTTATGCGGTTATAGCTTGTTAACAACAGCGCGCCAGTCGTTTCTTATTTTTGCAAGGTGGTACCACCAGAGATTCCAAGCGAAGTCAGGTCCTTCTCCACTTGGTCCTTCCAACGGAGTGGAGGTCTTCCTCTTCCTCTGCTTGTCCCGGCGGGTACTGCGTCGAATACTTTCAGAGCTGGAGTGTTTTCGTCCACGCTTTGTCACATAATTCCCCCTGAACTATGTCAATGTCGTTGTATATCTCATACAGCTCATCGTTCCATCGAATTCTATATTCATTGTCGCCGATATTCACCGTCGCCAACGCGCAAAGGACCATAAAACTTTCTCAGAACCTTTGCAAATCTGCACCATATAGATAACAGAATAATGAGTGACTTATAGAGTTTGGTCTTTACTTCATATTTGCCCACTCAGTCCGAAGTAGCGTCTATTGATAAGAGCTATTCAGCGTTGGATTTTGAGCCTGACGTTGTTGTTGGTGTTGATGCTGGTTCTGAAGATGGACGAAATTATCTACAACTCGAAGATATGACTGTCAACAGCGTCGTCCTCCTGCGGGTACCGCACATCTTAACACTGAGACGGCCTTCTCCGTCTGTATGTAAATCATTTACTACTCTTCAAAGAAGTCGTTATATATATTTTTGGATAACAGTTGAATACTGCTTTTAGTTTTACTAATACAATGTTCCGGTCGACTCTTAATTACAAGATTTAACTGCTGAGTAGATTATTTTACTAATCTACTGAATGAAGCGAATTTCGTCATACAAAAATGAGTCTTGTTTAGCTCAAACAAAAAAAAAGAAGAGTCCAAATGCGTGAGTGTGAAGAGTTTGACAGGCTGATCGATCAAGTATTGCTGGAAAATTCAACGAAAAGAATCGGCGATAACAGAAAGTTTTAAGTCCGAAGCATACTTTTTGTAGGACCCAAAGTTGTGGTCTAGTGGTTGATGTTCAGAGCATACCAAAGTTATGGAGAGAACACTTAAGAATGCTGATCGGCGAAGAAAACGTAACATCTGAAAATGGCGAGCCTTATTTCCCAAATTTTGATGGTGAAATAGATGTTTCACTGTCCGACTATGACGAGGTTCAAATAGCAATTACCTGGCTGAAGAACAACAGTGGCAGAAGCCGATGAGTTATCGGCGAGCTATTCAAATTCGGCAACGAGGAACAGAAAAGGTACATGCATCAGTTTCTTTTGAAAGATAAGGTCGAATGGCAACATGTCCGGTGATTGGAACCTAAATGTACTCTGCCCAATCCATATAAAGGTGGACTCACAATCTGCCTCCTTAATGTCCGAATATAAAGTCTATTAAGTATATTGAGGAAAATCAAAGCTCACAGTTAACAAACTGATTGACTCATGGCGTATTAGTATCGAACATATTTTTACCGTGCGTCAAATCGTGAAAAGCACCGTGAAAGGAAAAAGCGACCACACCGCAGAACCCTCATGAGCCATGGGCACGAAAATAATACGAGCTGCAGAGGTAAATATAGAACGTAAAATTTTCTATAAGATTGACAGTAGACGCATGCCGATGATATTGACATTATTGGCCTCAACAACCCCTCTCTTTAACTCAGCTTTTCCTCACTGAATAAAGAAGTGAATCGTATGGCTATGAAAGAGGGCAAGACGAACATCTCCTGTCATCAAAAACAGTAATTTTCCCCCTTGTCTCGGAGCATTGCG
>NW_026092706.1:0-14261 GCF_024586455.1 Bactrocera neohumeralis | reverse complement strand
TCTTACCGAAGTTGACATAAAGCCATAACGGCAGTGCATTTGGAAGAATTCGACAATCTTATATTCAGGTATAAAGTCGGTTTTCTTGTATATACACCTTCAGCAGTCGATATTGAGTTGCTTCAAATCATTAACATCAAACATTTAAGTTAATTAGCATTCTTCATCTTATCGAGGTTGACATAAAGCCATAACGGCATTGCATTTGGAAGAATTAGACAATCTTATGTTCAGGTATAAAGTCGATTTTCTTGTATATACACATTTAGCAGTCAAATATTAAATCAAATTTGTAAATTAGCCTTACTTCATTTTACCGAAGTTGACATTAACGGCAATGCATTTGGAAGAATTCGACAAATATCTTGTATATACACATTTAACATCGATATTGAGTTTTAAATAATTAACATCAAATATTTAAGTTCCTTCTTCATCTTACCGAAGTTGACATAAAGCCATAACGGCAGTGCTTTTGGAAGAATTCGACAATCTTATATTCAGGTGTAAAGTCGATTTTCTTGTATATACACATTTAGCAGTCGATATTAAGTTGCTTTAAGTCATTAGGTTCAAACATTTAAGTTAATTAACCTTCTTCATCTTACCGAAGTTGGCATAAAGCCATAACGGCAGTGCATTTGGAAGAATCCGACAATCTTATATTCAGGTATAAAGTCGATTTTCTTGTATATACACACTTAGCAGTCGACATTGAGTTGCTTCAAATCATTAACATCAGATATTTAAGTTAATTAACCTTCTTCATCTTGATGAAGTTGACATAAAGCCATAACGGCAGTGCATTTGGAAGAATTCGACAATCTTATATTCAGGTAAAAAGTCCATTTTCTTGTATATACACCTTTAGCAGTCGATTTTTAGTTGCCTTAAATCATAAGGTTCAAACATTTAAGTTAGTTATCCTTCTTCATCTTACCGAAGTTGACATAAAGCCATAACGGCAGTGCATTTGGAAGAATTCGACAATCTTATATTCAGGTATAAAGTCGATTTTCTTGTATATACACATTTAGCAGTCGATATTGAGTTGCTTTAAATCATAAGTTTAACATATTTAAGTCAATTAACCTTCTTCATCTTACCGAAGTTGACATAAGCCATAACGGCAGTGCATTTGGAAGAATCCGACAATCTTATATTCAGGTATAAAGTCGATTTTCTTGTATATACACACTTAGCAGTCGATATTGAGTTGCTTCAAATCATTAACATCAGATATTTAAGTTAATTAACCTTCTTCATCTTGATGAAGTTGACGTAAAGCCATAACGGCGGTGCATTTGGAAGAATTCGACAATCTTATATTCAGGTATAAAGTCGATTTTCTTGTATATACACATTTAGCAGTCGATATTGAGTTGCTTCAAATCATTAACATCAAATATTTAAGTTAATTAACCTTCTTCATCTTATGAAGTTGACATAAAGCCATAACGGCAGTGCATTTGGAAGAATTCGACAATCTTATATTCAGGTATAAAGTCGATTTTCTTGTATATACACATTTAGCAGTCGATATTGAGTTGCTTTAAATCATTAGTTTAACATATTTAAGTAATTAACCTTCTTCATCTTACCGAAGTTGACATAAAGCCATAACGGCAGTGCATTTGGAAGAATTCGACAATCTTATATTCAGGTATAAAGTCGATTTTCTTGTATATACACATTTAGCAGTCGATATTGAGTTGCTTCAAATCATTAGGTTCAAATATTTAAGTTAATTAACCATCTTCATCTTACCGAAGTTGACATAAAGCCATAACGGCAGTGCATTTGGAAGAATCCGACAATCTTATATTCAGGTATAAAGTCGATTTTCTTGTATATACACATTTAGCAGTCGATATTAAGTTGCTTTAAATCATTAGGTTCAAATATTTAAGTTAATTAACCTTCTTCATCTTACCGAAGTTGACATAAAGCCATAACGGCAGTGCATTTGGAAGAATCCGACAATCTTATATTCAGGTATAAAGTCGATTTTATTGTATATACACATTTAGCAGTCGATATTGAGTTGCCTTAAATCATTAGGTTCAAATATTTAAGTTAATTAACCTTCTTCATCTTACCGAAGTTGACATAAAGCCATAACGGCAGTGCATTTGGAAGAATCCGACAATCTTATATTCAGGTATAAAGTCGATTTTCTTGTATATACACATTTAGCAGTCGATATTGAGTTGCTTTAAATCATTAGTTTAACATATTTAAGTCAATTGACCTTCTTCATCTTACCGAAGTTGACATAAAGCCATAACGGCAGTGCATTTGGAAGAATCGACAATCTTATATTCAGGTATAAAGTCGATTTTCTTGTATATACACATTTAGCAGTCGATATTGAGTTGCTTCAAATCATTAACATCATATATTTAAGTTAATTAGATTCCTCCATCTTACCGAAGTGTACATAAAACCATAACGGCAGTGCATTTGGAAGAATCCGACAATCTTATATTCAGGTATAAAGTCGATTTTCTTGTATATACACATTTAGCAGTCGATATTGAGTTGCTTTAAATCATTGATATTTAAGTTAATTAACCTTCTTCATCTTACCGAAGTTGACAAAAGCCATAACGGCAGTGCATTTGGAAGAATCCGACAATCTTATATTCAGGTATAAAGTCGATTTTCTTGTATATACACACTTAGCAGTCGATATTGAGTTGCTTCAAATCATTAACATCAGATATTTAAGTTAATTAACCTTCTTCATCTTACCGAAGTTGACATAAAGCCATAACGGCAGTGCATTTGGAAGAATTCGACAATCTTATATTCAGGTATAAAGTCGATTTTCTTGTATATACACATTTAGCAGTCGATATTGAGTTGCTTCAAATCATTAACATCAAAATATTTAAGTTAATTAACCTTCTTCATCTTACCGAAGTTGACATAAAGCCATAACGGCAGTGCATTTGGAAGAATTCGACAATCTTATATTCAGGTATAAAGTCGATTTTCTTGTATATACACATTTAGCAGTCGATATTGAGTTGCTTAAATCATTAACATCAAATATTTAAGTTAATTAACCTTCTTCATCTTACCGAAGTTGACATAAAGCCATAACGGCAGTGCATTTGGAAGAATTCGACAATCTTATATTCAGGTATAAAGTCGATTTTCTTGTATATACACATTTAGCAGTCGATATTGAGTTGCCTTAAATCATTAACATCAAATAATTAAGTTAATTAACCTTCTTCATCTTACTGAAGTGGGCATAAAGCCATAACGGCAGTGCATTTGGAAGAAATCGACAATCTTATATTTAGGTATAAAGTCGATTTTCTTGTATATACACATTTAGCAGTCGATATTGAGTTGCTTTAAATCATTAGTTTAACATATTTAAGTCAATTAACCTTCTTCATCTTACCGAAGTTGACATAAAGCCATAACGGCAGTGCATTTGGAAGAATCCGACAATCTTATATTCAGGTATAAAGTCGATTTTCTTGTATATACACACTCAGCAGTCGATATTGAGTTGCTTCAAATCATTAACATCAGATATTTAAGTTAATTAACCTTCTTCATCTTGATGAAGTTGACATAAAGCCATAACGGCGGTGCATTTGGAAGAATTCGACAATCTTATATTCAGGTATAAATTCGATTTTCTTGTATATACAAATTTAGCAGTCTATAATGAGTTGCCTTAAGTCATCAACATCACATATTTAAGTTAATTAACCCTCTTCATCTTACCGAAGTTGACATAAAGCCATAACGGCAGTGCATTTGGGGGAATCCGACAATCTTATATTCAGGTATAAAGTCGATTTTCTGTATATACACAATCAGCAGTCGATATTGAGTTACTTTAAATCACTAGTTTAACATATTTAAGTCAATTGACCTTCTTCATCTTACCGAAGTTGACATAAAGCCATAACGGCAGTGCATTTGGAAGAATTCGACAATCTTATATTCAGGTATAAAGTCGATTTTCTTGTATATACACATTTAGCAGTCGATATTGAGTTGCTTTAAATCATTAATTTAACATATTTAAGTCAATTAACCTTCTTCATCTTACCGAAGTTGACATAAAGCCATAACGGCAGTGCATTTGGAAGAATTCGACAATCTTATATTCAGGTATAAAGTCGATTTTCTTGTATATACACATTTAGCAGTCGATATTGAGTTGCTTCAAATCATTAACATCAGATATTTAAGTTAATTAACCTTCTTCATCTTATGAAGTTGACATAAAGCCATAACGGCAGTGCATTTGGAAGAATTCGACAATCTTATATTCAGGTATAAAGTCGATTTTCTTGTATATACACATTTAGCAGTCGATATTGAGTTGCTTTAAATCATTAACTTCACATATTTAAGTTAATGGACTTTCTTCATCTTACCGAAGTTGACATAAAGCCATAACGGCAGTGCATTTGGAAGAATTCGACAATCTTATATTCAGGTATAAAGTCGATTTTCTTGTATATACACATTTAGCAGTCGATATTGAGTTGCTTTAAATCATTAACATCAAATATTTAAGTTAATTAACCTTCTTCATCTTACCGAAGTTGACATAAAGCCATAACGGCAGTGCATTTGGAAGAATCCGACAATCTTATATTCAGGTACCAAGTCGATTTTCTTGTATACACACACTCAGCAGTCGATATTGAGTTGCTTCAAATCATTAACATCAGATATTTAAGTTAATTAACCTTCTTCATCTTACCGAAGTTGACAAAAGCCATAACGGCAGTGCATTTGGAAGAATCCGACAATCTTATATTCAGGCATAAAGTCGATTTTCTTGTATATACACATTTAGCAGTCGATATTGAGTTGCTTTAAATCATAAATTTAACATATTTAAGTTAATTAACTATCTTCGTCTTACCGAAGTTGACATAAAGCCATAACGGCAGTGCATTTGGAAGAATTCGACAATCTTATATTCAGGTATAAAGTCGATTTTCTTGTATATACACATTTAGCAGTCGATATTGAGTTGCTTTAAATCATAAGCATCAAATATTTAAGTTAATTAACCTTCTTCATCTTACCGAAATTGACATAAAGCCATAAGGGCAGTGCATTTGGAAGAATCCGACAATCTTATATTCAGGTATAAAGTCGATTTTCTTGTATATACACATTTAGCAGTCGATATTGAGTTGCTTTAAATCATTAATTTAACATATTTAAGTTAATTAACCTTCTTCATCTTACCGAAGTTGACATAAAGCCATAACGGCAGTGCATTTGGAAGAATCCGACAATCTTATATTCAGGTATAAAGTCGATTTTCTTGTATATACACATTTAGCAGTCGATATTGAGTTGCTTTAAATCATTAAGCATCAAATATTTAAGTTAATTAACCTTCTTCATCTTACCGAAGTTGACATAAAGCCATAACGGCAGTGCATTTGGAAAATCTCGACAATCTTATATTCAGGTATAAAATCGATTTTCTTGTATATACACATTTAGCAGTCGATATTAAGTTGCCTTAAATCATTAGTTTCACATATTTAAGTTAATTAACCTTCTTCATCTTACCGAAGTTGACATAAAGCCATAACGGCAGTGCATTTGGAAGAATTCGACAATCTTATATTCAGGTATAAAGTCGATTTTCTTGTATATACACATTTAGCAGTCGATATTGAGTTGCTTTAAATCATTAATTTAACATATTTAAGTTAATTAACCTTCTTCATCTTACCGAAGTTGACATAAAGCCATAACGGCAGTGCATTTGGAAGAATCGACAATCTTATATTCAGGTATAAAGTCGATTTTCTTGTATATACACATTTAGCAGTCGATATTGAGTTGCTTTAAATCATTAAGTTCAAATATTTAAGTTAATTAACCTTCTTCATCTTACCGAAGTTGACATAAAGCCATAACGGCAGTGCATTTGGAAGAATTCGACAATCTTATATTCAGGTATAAAGTCGATTTTCTTGTATATACACATTTAGCAGTCGATATTGAGTTGCTTTAAATCATTAGCTTCACATATTTAAGTTAATTAACCTTCTTCATCTTACCGAAGTTGACATAAAGCCATAACGGCAGTGCATTTGGAAGAATTCGACAATCTTATATTCAGGTATAAAGTCGATTTTCTTGTATATACACATTTAGCAGTCGATATTGAGTTGCTTTAAATCATTACTTTAACATATTTAAGTTAATTAACCTTCTTCATCTTACCGAAGTTGACATAAAGCCATAACGGCAGTGCATTTGGAAGAATTCGACAATCTTATATTCAGGTATAAAGTCGATTTTCTTGTATATACACATTTAGCAGTCGATATTGAGTTGCTTTAAATCATTAGTTTCACATATTTAAGTTAATTAGCCTTCTTCAGCTTACCGAAGTTGACATAAAGCCATAACGGCAGTGCATTTGGAAAATCTCGACAATCTTATATTCAGGTATAAAGTCGATTTTCTTGTATATACACATTTAGCAGTCGATATTGAGTTGCTTTAAATCATTAAGTTTAACATATTTAAGTTAATTAACCTTCTTCATCTTACCGAAGTTGACATAAAGCCATAACGGCAGTGCATTTGGAAGAATTCGACAATCTTATATTCAGGTATAAAGTCGATTTTCTTGTATATACACATTTAGCAGTCGATATTGAGTTGCTTTAAATCATTACTTTAACATATTTAAAACAACTAACCTTCTTCATCTTACCGAAGTTGACATAAAGCCATAACGGCAGTGCATTTGGAAGAATTCGACAATCTTATATTCAGGTATAAAGTCGATTTTCTTGTATATACACATTTAGCAGTCGATATTGAGTTGCTTAAATCATTAACATCAAATATTTAAGTTAATTAACCTTCTTCATCTTACCGAAGTTGACATAAAGCCATAACGGCAGTGCATTTGGAAGAAATGTCGACAATCTTATATTCAGGTATAAAGTCGATTTTCTTGTATATACACATTTAGCAGTCGATATTGAGTTGCTTTAAATCATTAGTTTAACATATTTAAGTTAATTAACCTTCTTCATCTTACCGAAGTTGACATAAAGCCATAACGGCAGTGCATTTGGAAGAATCCGACAATCTTATATTCAGGTATAAAGTCGATTTTCTTGTATATACACATTTAGCAGTCGATATTGAGTTGCTTCAAATCATAACATTAAATATTTAAGTTAATTAACCTTCTTCATCTTACCGAAGTTGACATAAAGCCATAACGGCAGTGCATTTGGAAGAATCGACAATCTTATATTCAGGTATAAAGTCGATTTTCTTGTATATACACATTTAGCAGTCGATATTGAGTTGCTTAAATCATTACTTTAACATATTTAAGTTAGTTAATCTTCTTCATCTTACCGAAGTTGACATAAAGCCATAACGGCAGTGCATTTGGAAGAATTCGACAATCTTATATTCAGGTATAAAGTCGATTTTCTTGTATATACACATTTAGCAGTCGATATTGAGTTGCTTTAAATCATTACTTTAACATATTTAAGTTAGTTAACCTTCTTCATCTTACCGAAGTTGACATAAAGCCATAACGGCAGTGCATTTGGAAGAATTCGACAATCTTATATTCAGGTATAAAGTCGATTTTCTTGTATATACACATTTAGCAGTCGATATTGAGTTGCTTTAAATCATAAATATAACATATTTAAGTTAATTTACCTCTTCATCTTACTGAAGTTGACATAAAGCCATAACGGCAGTGCTTTTGGAAGAAATCCGATAATCTTATATTCAGGTATAAAGTCGATTTTCTTGTATATACACATTTAGCAGTCGATATTGAGTTGCTTTAAATCATTAAGTTTAACATATTTAAGTCAATTAACCTTCTTCATCTTACCGAAGTTGACATAAAGCCATAACGGCAGTGCATTTGGAAGAATCCGACAATCTTATATTCAGGTATAAAGTCGATTTTCTTGTATATACACACTTAGCAGTCGATATTGAGTTGCTTCAAATCATTAACATCAGATATTTAAGTTAATTAACCTTTTTCATCTTACCGAAGTTGACATAAAGCCATAACGGCAGTGCTTTTGGAAGAATTCGACAATCTTATATTCAGGTATAAAGTCGATTTTCTTGTATATAAACATTTAGCAGGCGATATTGAGTTGCTTTAAATCATTATTTAACATATTTAAGTTAATTAACTTTCTTCATCTTACGGAAGTTGACATAAAGCCAGAATCCGACAATCTTATATTCAGGTATAAAGTCGATTTTCTTGTATATACACATTTAGCAGTCGACATTGAGTTAAATCATTAAAATTTAAATATTTTCAAATCATTAACATTTCATTCAGGTGAAGTCGATATACACATTTAGCAGTCGATATGGAATTGCTTTAAATCATTAATTTAACATATTTAAGTCATTTGACCTTCTTCATCTTACCGAAGTTGACATAAAGCCATAACGGCAGTGCATTTGGAAGAATTCGACAATCTTATATTCAGGTATAAAGTCGATTTTCTTGTATATACACATTTAAGCAGTCGATATTGAGTTGCTTTAAATCATTAATTTAATCATATTTAAGTCAATTAACCTTCTTCATCTTACCGAAGTTGACATAAAGCCATAACGGCAGTGCATTTGGAAGAATCCGACAATCTTATATTCAGGTATAAAGTCGATTTTCTTGTATATACACACTTAGCAGTCGATATTGAGTTGCTTCAAATCATTAACATCAGATATTTAAGTTAATTAACCTTTTAACTTTCTTCGCCTCACCTATGTTGACATAAAGCCATAACGGCAGTGCATTTGGAAGAATTCGACAATCTTATATTCAGGTATAAAGTCGATTTTCTTGTATATACACATTTAGCAGTCGATATTGAGTTGCTTTAAATCATTAATTTAACATATTTAAGTTAATTAACCTTCTTCATCTTACCGAAGTTGACATAAAGCCATAACGGCAGTGCATTTGGAAGAAATTCGACAATCTTATATTCAGGTATAAAAAGTCGATTTTCTTGTATATACACATTTAGCAGTCGATATTGAGTTGCTTTAAATCATTAGTTTAACATATTTAAGTCAATTAACCTTCTTCATCTTACCGAAGTTGACATAAAGCCATAACGGCAGTGCATTTGGAAGAATCGACAATCTTATATTCAGGTATAAAGTCGATTTTCTTGTATATACACATTTAGCAGTCGATATTGAGTTGCTTTAAATCATTAGTTTAAATATTTAAGTTAATTAACCTTCTTCATCTTACCGAAGTTGACATAAAGCCATAACGGCAGTGCATTTGGAAGAATCCGACAATCTTATATTCAGGTAAAAAGTCGATTTTCTTGTATATACACATTTAGCAGTCGATATTGAATTGCTTTAAATCATTAATTTCAAATATTTAAGTTAATTAACCTTCTTCATCTTACCGAAGTTGACATAAAGACATTTAAAGCGACAATCTTATATTCAGGTATAAAGTCGATTTTCTTGTATATACACATTTGGAAATTAACCTTCTTCATTTTGATGAAGTTGACATAAAGCCATAAATCTTATATTCAATCTTATATTCAGGTATAAAGTCGATTTTCTTGTATATACACATTTAGCAGTCGATATTGAGTTGCTTTAAATCATTAGCTTCAAATATTTAAGTTAATTAACCTTCTTCATCTTACCGAAGTTGACATAAAGCCATAACGGCAGTGCATTTAAGAATTCGACAATCTTATATTCAGGTATAAAGTCGATTTTCTTGTATATACACATTTAGCAGTCGATATTGAGTTGCTTAAATCATTAATTTCAAACATTTAAGTTAATTAACCTTCTTCATCTTACCGAAGTTGACATAAAGCCATAACGGCAGTGCATTTGGAAGAATTCGACAATCTTATATTCAGGTATAAAGTCGATTTTCTTGTATATACACATTTAGCAGTCGATATTGAGTTGCTTTAAATCATTATTTAACATATTTAAGTTAATTAACCTTCTTCATCTTACCGAAGTTGACATAAAGCCATAACGGCAGTGCATTTGGAAGAATTCGACAATCTTATATTCAGGTATAAAGTCGATTTTCTTGTATATACACATTTAGCAGTCGATATTGAGTTGCTTAAATCATTAACATCAGATATTTAAGTTAATTTACCTTCGTCATCTTACCGAAGTTGACATAAAGCCATAACGGCAGTGCATTTGGAAGAATTCGACAATCTTATATTCAGGTATAAAGTCGATTTTCTTGTATATACACATTTAGCAGTCGATATTGAGTTGCTTTAAATCATTAATTTAACATATTTAAGTTAATTAACCTTCTTCATCTTACCGAAGTTGACATAAAGCCATAACGGCAGTGCATTTGGAAGAATTCGACAATCTTATATTCAGGTATAAAGTCGATTTTCTTGTATATACACATTTAGCAGTCGATATTGAGTTGCTTTAAATCATTAAGCATCAAATATTTAAGTTAATTAACCTTCTTCATCTTACCGAAGTTGACATAAAGCCATAACGGCAGTGCATTTGGAAGAATCTCGACAATCTTATATTCAGGTATACAGTCGATTTTCTTGTATATACACATTTAGCAGTCGATATTGAGTTGCTTTAAATCATTAATTTCACATATTTAAGTTAATTAACCTTTTTCATCTTATTGAAGTTGATATAAAGCCATAACGGCAGTGCATTTGGAAGAATCTCGACAATCTTATATTCAGGTATAAAGTCGATTTTCTTGTATATACACATTTAGCAGTCGATATTGAGTTGCTTTAAATCATTAGTTTCACATATTTAAGTTAATTAACCTTCTTCATCTTACCGAAGTTGACATAAAGCCATAACGGCAGTGCATTTGGAAGAATTCGACAATCTTATATTCAGGTATAAAGTCGATTTTCTTGTATATACACATTTAGCAGTCGATATTGAGTTGCTTTAAATCATTAACATTTAACATATTTAAGTTAATTAACCTTCTTCATCTTACCGAAGTTGACATAAAGCCATAACGGCAGTGCATTTGGAAGAATTCGACAATCTTATATTCAGGTATAAAGTCGATTTTCTTGTATATACACATTTAGCAGTCGATATTGAGTTGCTTTAAATCATTAATTTCACATATTTAAGTTAAGTAGCCTTCTTCATCTTACCGAAGTTGACATAAAGCCATAACGGCAGTGCATTTGGAAGAATTCGACAATCTTATATTCAGGTATAAAGTCGATTTTCTTGTATATACACATTTAGCAGTCGATATTGAGTTGCTTTAAATCATTAATTTCACATCTGTTAAGTTAATAAACCTTCTTCATCTTACTGAAGTTGACATAAAGCCATAATGGCAGTGCATTTGGAAGAATCCGACAATCTTATATTCAGGTATAAAGTCGATTTTCTTGTATATACACATTTAGCAGTCGATATTGAGTTGCTTTAAATCATGTTTCAACATATTTGTTAATTAACCTTCTTCAAAGTTCAGCCATAACGGCAGTGCATTTGGAAGAATCCGAAATCTTATTTATTTTCTTGTATATACACATTTAGCATTAAATCATAAGCATTAAATATTTAAGTTAATTAACCTTCTTCATCTTACCGAAGTTGACATAAAGCCATAACGGCAGTGCATTTGGAAGAATCTTTATATTTAAGCATAAAGTCGATTTTGTTGTATATACACGCTTAGCAGTCGACATTGAGTTGCTTCAAATCATTAACATCAGATATTTAAGTTAATTAACTTTTTTCGTCTTACCGAAGTTGACATAAATAACGGCGGTGGATTTGGAAAATCTCGACAATCTTATATTCAGGTATAAAGTCGATTTTCTTGTATATACACATTTAGCAGTCGATATTGAGTTGCTTTAAATCATTAGCATCAACATATTTAAGTTAATTACCTTCTTCATCTTACCGAAGTTGACATAAAGCCATAACGGCAGTGCATTTGGAAAAATCTCGACAATCTTATATTCAGGTATAAAGTCGATTTTCTTGTGTATACACATTTAGCAGTCGATATTGAGTTGCTTTAAATCATTAGTTTAACATATTTAAGTCAATTGACCTTCTTCATCTTACCGAAGTTGACATAAAGCCATAACGGCGGTGCATTTGGAAGAATCCGACAATCTTATATTCAGGTATAAAGTCGATTTTCTTGTATATACACATTTAGCAGTCGACATTGAGTTGCTTCAAATCATTAACATCAGATATTTAAGTTAAGTTACCTTCTTCATCTTACCGAAGTTGACATAAAGCCATAACGGCAGTGCTTTTGGAAGAATTGGATAATCTTATATTCAGGTTTGAAGTCGATTTTCTTGTATATACACATTTAGAGTCGATAATGAGTTGCTTTAAATCATAAATTTAACATATTTAAGTTAATTAACCTTCTTCATCTTACCGAAGTTGACATAAAGCCATAACGGCAGTGCATTTGGAAGAATCCGACAATCTTATATTCAGGTATAAAGTCGATTTTCTTGTATATACACACTTAGCAGTCGACATTGAGTTGCTTCAAATCATTAACATCAGATATTTAAGTTAGTTAGACTTCTTCATCTTACCGAAGTTGACATAAAGCCATAACGGCAGTGCTTTTGGAAGAATTCGACAATCTTATGTTAAGGTATAAAGTCGATTTTCTTGTATACACCTTTAGCGATCGGTATTGAATTGCTGCAAATCATTGACATCAGATATTTAAGTTAATTAACCTTCTTCATCTTACCGAAGTTGACAAAAGCCATAACGGCAGTGCATTTGGAAGAATCCGACAATCTTATATTCAGGTATAAAGTCGATTTTCTTGTATATACACATTTAGCAGTCGATATTGAGTTGCTTTAAATCATTAACATCAGATATTTAAGTTAATTAACCTTCTTCATCTTACCGAAGTTGACATAAAGCCATAACGGCAGTGCATTTGGAAGAATTCGACAATCTTATATTCAGGTATAAAGTCGATTTTCTTGTATATACACATTTAGCAGTCGATATTGAGTTGCTTTAAATCATAAGCATCAAATATTTAAGTTAATTAACCTTCTTCATCTTACCGAAGTTGACATAAAGCCATAAGGGCAGTGCATTTGGAAGAATCCGACAATCTTATATTCAGGTATAAAGTCGATTTTCTTGTATATACACATTTAGCAGTCGATAATGAGTTGCTTTAAATCATAAATTTAACATATTTAAGTTAATTAACCTTCTTCATCTTACCGAAGTTGACATAAAGCTATAACGGCAGTGCATTTGGAAGAATCCGACAATCTTATATTCAGGTAAAAAGTATTTTCTTGTATATACACGTTTAGCAGTCGATATTGAGTTGCTTTAAATCATTAGCATCAAATATTTAAGTTAATTAGCTGCCTTCATCTTACCGAAGTTGTTATAAAGCCATAACGGCAGTGCATTTGGATGAATCTCGACAATCTTATATTCAGGTATAAAGTCGATTTTCTTGTATATACACGTTTAGCAGTCGATATTGAGTTGCCTTAAATCATTAGCTTCACATATTTAAGTCAACTCACCTTCTTCATCTTACCGAAGTTGACATAAAGCCATAAGGGCAGTGCATTTGGAAGAATCCGACAATCTTATATTCAGGTATGAAGTCGATTTTCTTGTATATACACATTTAGCAGTCGACATTGAGTTGCTTCAAATCATTAACATCAAATATTTGGAAGAATTCGACAATCTTATATTCAGGTATAAAGTCGATTTTCTTGTATATACACATTTAGCAGTCGATATTGAGTTGCTTTAAATCATTAACATTTAACATATTTAAGTTAATTAACCTTCTTCATCTTACCGAAGTTGACATAAAGCCATAACGGCAGTGCATTTGGAAGAATTCGACAATCTTATATTCAGGTTTAAAGTCGATTTTCTTGTACATACACATTTAGCAGTCGATAATGAGTTGCTTTAAATCATAAGCATCAAATATTTAAGTTAATTAACCTTCTTCATCTTACCGAAGTTGAAATAAAGCCATAACGGCAGTGCATTTGGAAGAATCCGACAATCTTATATTCAGGTATAAAGTCGATTTTCTTGTATATACACACTTAGCAGTCGACATTGAGTTGCTTCAAATCATTAACATCAGATATTTAAGTTAGTTAGACTTCTTCATCTTGGAAGAATCCGACATTCTT
>NW_026092705.1:0-3520 GCF_024586455.1 Bactrocera neohumeralis | reverse complement strand
AAATCATTAGATATTTAAGTTAATTAACCTTCTTTATCTTACTGAAGTTGACATAAAGCCATAACGGCAGTGCATTCTGCAGAATTTCACAATCTTATATTGAGATATAAAGTCGATTTGCATTTAGCAATCGATATTGTTTTGCTTCAAATCACTAATTTCATATTTTTAAGTTAATTAACCTTCTTTATCTTACTGAAGTTGACATAAAGCCATAACGGCAGTGCATTTGGAAGAATTCGACAATCTTATATTCAGGTATAAAGTCGATTTTTTTGTGTATACACATTTACTAGTCGATAATGAGTTGCCTTAAATTACTAATTTAACACATTTAAGTTAATTAACCTTCTTTATCTTACTGAAGTGGATATAAAGCCATTACGGCGGTGCATTTGGAAGAATCCGACAATCTTCTATTCAGGTATAAAGTCGATTTTCTTGTATATTCACATTTAGCAGTCGATACTGAGTTGCTTTAAATCATTAATTTAACATATTTAAGTTAATTTACCTTCTTCATCTTACTGAAGTTGACATAAAGCGATAACGGCAGTGCATTTTGAAGAATTCGACAATCTTATTTAGGTATAAAGTCGATTTTCTTGTATATTCACATTTAGCAATCGATATTGTTTGCTTCAAATCATTATCTTAAGATATTTAAGTTAATTAACCTTCTTTATCTTACTGAAGTTGACATAAAGCCATAACGGCAGTGCATTTGGAAGAATTCCACAATCTTATATTGAGGTATAAAGTCGATTTTCTTGTATATACACATTTAGCAATCGATATTGAGTTGCTTCAAATCATTAGTTTAACATATTTAAGTTAATTAACCTTCTTTATCTTACTGAAGTTGACATAAAGCTATAACGGCAGTGCATTTGGAAGTTTCCACAATCCTATCTTAAGGCATAAAGTCGATTTTCTTGTATATACACATTTAGCAGTCGATATTGAGTTGCTTTAAATCATTAATTTAACATATTTAAGTTAATTAACCTTCTTTATCTTACTGAAGTTGACATAAAGCCATAACGGCAGTGCATTTGGAAGAATTCCACAATCTTATATTGTGGTATAAAGTCGATTTTCATTTAGCAATCGATATTGTGTTGCTTCAACCCATTAGTTTAACATATTTAAGTTAATTAACCTTCTTTATCTTACTGAAGTTGACATAAAGCTATAACGGCAGTGCATTTGGAAGAATTCGACAATCTTATATTCAGGTATAAAGACGATTTTCTTGTATATACACATTTAGCAGTCGATATTGAGTTGCTTTAAATCATTAATTTAACATATTTAAGTTAATTAACCTTCTTTATCTTACTGAAGTTGACATAAAGCTATAACTGCAGTGCATTTGGAAGAATTCGACAATCTTATATTAAGGTATAAAGTCGATTTTCTTGTATATACACATTTAGCAATCGATATTGTGTTGCTTCAAATCACTAGTTTAACATGTTTAAGTTAATTAACCTTCTTTATCTTACTGAAGTGGATATATAGCCATAACGGCAGTGCATTTGGAAGAATTCCACCTTCTTATATTTAGGTAAAAAGTCGATTTTCTTGTATATACACATTTAGCAGTCGATATTGTGTTGCTTCAAATCATTAATTTAACATATTTAAGTTAATTAACCTTCTTTATCTTACTGAAGTTGACATAAAGCCATAACGGCAGTGCATTTGGAAGAATTCCACAATCTTATATTGTGGTATAAAGTCGATTTTCATTTAGCAATCGATATTGTGTTGCTTCAACCCATTAGTTTAACATATTTAAGTTAATTAACCTTCTTTATCTTACTGAAGTGGATATAAAGCGATAACGGCAGTGCATTTGGAAGAATTCCACAATCTTATGTTTGGGTATAAAGTCGATTTTTTTTGGCATATACACACTTAGCAATCGATATTAAGCTCCTTTAAATCATCTACTTAACATATTTAAGTTAATTAACCTTCTTCATCTTACTGAAGTTGACATAAAGCGATAACGGCAGTGCATTTGGAAGAATCCGACAATCTTATATTTAGGTGTAAAGTCGATTTTCTTGTATATTCACATTCAGCAATTATAGCAATCGATATATTTAAGTTGCTTCAAATCTTACATTATTGACATAAAGATATTTAAGTTAATTAAATCTTATATTTAGGTATAAAGTCGACTTTCTTGTCTATACACTTCATCTTACTAAAGTTGACATAAAGCCATAACGGCAGTGCATTTGGAAGAATTCAGCAATCTTATATTTAGGTATGAAGTCGATATTCTTGTATATACACATTTAGCAATCGATATTGAGTTGCTTCAAATCAATAACATCAAGTATTTAAGTTAATTAACCTTCTTTATCTTACTGAAGTTGACATAAAGCCATAACGGCAGGTGCATTTGGAAGAATTTAGACAATCTTATATTTAGGTATAAAGTCGATTTTCTTGTATATTCACATTTAGCAATCGATATTGTTTTTGCTTCAAATCATTATCTTAAGATATTTAAGTTAATTAACCTTCTTTATCTTACTGAAGTTGACATAAAGCCATAACGGCAGTGCATTTGGAAGAATTCCACAATCTTATATTGTGGTATAAAGTCGATTTTCATTTAGCAATCGATATTGTGTTGCTTCAACCCATTAGTTTAACATATTTAAGTTAATTAACCTTCTTTATCTTACTGAAGTTGACATAAAGCCATAACGGCAGTGCATTTGGAAGAATCCGACAATCTTATATTCAGGTATAAAGTCGATTTTCTTGTATATACACATTAGCAATCGATATTGAGTTGCTTTAAATCATTAATTTAAGATATTTAAGTTAATTAACCTTCCTTATCTTACTGAAGTTGACATAAAGCTATAACGGCAGTGCATTTGGAAGAATTCCACAATCTTATATTAAGGTATAAAGTCGATTTTCTTGTATATTCACATTTAGCAATCGATATTGAGTTGCTTCGAATCATTAGTTTAACATATTTAAGTTAAATTAACCTTCTTTATCTTACTGAAGTTGACATAAAGCCATAACGGCAGTGCATTTGGAAGAATTCCCCAATCTTATATTAAGGTATAAAGACGATTTTCTTGTATATTCACATTAAGCAATCGATATTGAGTTGCTTCAAATCATTTACTTCACTTATTTAAGTTAATTAACCTTCTCCTTCTTACTGAAATTGACATAAAGCTATAACGGCAGTGCATTTGGAAGAATTCCACATTCTTATATTTAGGTATAAAGTCGATATTCTTGTATATACACATTTAGCAATCGATATTGTGTTGCTTCAAATCATTTCCTTAACTTATTTAAGTTAATTAACCTTCTTTATCTTACTGAAGTTGACATAAAGCCATAACGGCAGTGCATTTGGAAGAATTCCACAATCCTATATTTAGACACAAAGTCGATTTTCTTGTATATATATATTTAGCAATCGATATTGTGTTGCTTCATATCATTATCTTAAGATATTTAAGTTAAT
>NW_026092704.1:0-7181 GCF_024586455.1 Bactrocera neohumeralis | reverse complement strand
AAAAAAGGTTGAAAGCACTTTCTTTTATCACCCGTTATAATAAATGAGTTAATGGATATATTTTAAACCTTTAAAGTTTATTTAGCTAAATATCTCACTTATTCGATGATATATAATTTATTAGAAATCTTTTGAAGTAAAGCTCATGATATTCTTCTCAGTTTGCAAACTACAATACCCCTGTAGTAAAAAGCCCACCAAAAGGGTACAATAATGCCAAATAATCACGCTTTACACTCTCTATAAGCCAAAGTTGCTGGTTAACACATGCAAAAATGTTGTGCCGAGGCACAATATAAATATGAGTTTTAGGAGCCTACGCTGTTAAGAAGTAAGTGTATGGGGAAGCCATCTTAAAGCTCTGCGTCTATGGGCTTACTCAGCTAATAACTGACGATAGAAAATTTGAAAGCGGGAAGTAGATATACGACGTGTAGAAGTGAGTTCTATTGCTAAATGTGGTGAAATATACAATCCAAAATGCGCAATTCAGTAAAATATTATGCAAGTTACTGCTACATAATCTTATGAAAAACCAAAAAATATTTATATTTTAGGAGAAAAATTATTCAGGATGCTATTTGGCTTGTACAAAGTGTGATTTATGTATGGTTCTTTCAAAAATTCGTGTTACGCTATACTCAAAAAGACCCTTGCTCAAAGCATTTCCATGCGTCCAGTTCATAATAAATAATAAGGTAAAGGGTCATAGAGTGCAAAGTGCAACGACTACAACTGGTGATTTAATTGGAGCGTGAAGCTCAACTACCAGGGCAATCACCGGATATTCAGAATGCAAATAAATTTGAGTGCAGCGACTGTTATTTCGCCGACGACAGTGCAACTGTTGATTTTATTGACGTCCATTTGTTTGCCGGTGCCGTCACTCTGTTGACACTTTTCGTCCTTCTCGTTGCACACGTCTGCTTAATTCATTCGCTTAATATCATTCACTTCCTTTATTTGCAGAAATGTTAGCTCCTTTCTACGAAATTTGTTGGCGGCGATTAAACGGGAAATTTATGTTTACATTGCCGTTGGGTGGCAATTTGACAGTAAATTACGTCATCAAAAAGTTCAATTAAAAATAAATAAGTTCCGTTGATAGTGTTTCGTTTAGTTAGTTTAACGTTGGAACAAATGGAAATGGCAATGAACGAAAATTCAGGGAAATGGGAAATAATAAATAAACAAATTGCTGTAAGCGTAATCGTTTTGTTATTTGAATTATTTATACATTTTTGATAAAAATTTTACCTGAATTATTAATTCTTGTTTATTTTTACATTTGTTTTCTGTATAAGAAAAACAGATTATGAAATTTCAATTTTTTTTAAGCCCCAAACTTTTTTTGATCGATCAGTTTGTGTGGCAGCTATACTACTACTACGGATCCGATATTTTGCGACTCCAGTAAATGAGCAACGTTAAACAGACGGACATGTCTAAACCCTGCCCAGCTCGTCATGTGATCAATTGTATACATATATGTATATACTTGTAGTCGCCGCTGACTTCACCTTCCCTAAAGAACGGATTGTGATTGCAAAATAGATAACAAAAATGGAATTCAGGTCTCAAATAAGATAAGTCCTCCGAAGAGTAACGCCAATGGAAACGAATTTTGAGTTTTCCTACTTGATAAAAAAAGAAAACAATAGATTACTGTAAGGGCGGAGTAGCTCTGCGTGTACTTAGCTACTTCTTGTGATAAATTGCTGTCACTCAAAATTATATTTATATAAGTACATATGTTCATAAGTTGTGCCCCCAACCCTTGCCTACAAAATTACCAATGCAACCGCTGCCATAAATACTGGAAACGCCTTACGAGCCTTATACATATAACAAATACACATGGTGTATACCAGTAGATATCTGTATCCTTTTCATTGATGTGTCGGTTTGTACTTTTACCAGTCCTATACATAGATATCTAAGTAAGTGTGTAAATACTTGTAAACCCATACGTAAACTGATCTACCCGAAGATCTAACGGAACAGGTACCATATCAGCAACAGCCAATAGATAAATATTTCACACAGCTTCCACACACTTATGCCAAAGTTATTTTTTCTCGTAGGAAAATTAAAAAATTTATCATTAAAAGATGAGACGACCGAAAAATAAGCTGGCAAGTTCAAAACTCCCCTCAAAACATACCACACATGTACATATATGAATGTGATAATACGCAGTTAGCCTGCGAGCGTCAAAAAGATGCAAAAACGTGAAACGGTTTGCTCGAGAGCAGTGTACTTTTGTGCTTTAAGTGAGTGTGACTTGTCGTACGAGCAACAATTTGAGGTAGCAGCCAGTCAGTCCCTGGTGCTTTCTAATATATTTTGTAGTAGCCTAATGTTTTACATGTATTTGCTTGACTTTTATAGTTTTAATAAAATAAACATATTCTTAGTAGTAGTTATTAATAAAGCTACTTTCCAGAATTACACCAGCCTTAATTCAAAAGCTGTAATCTACTATGGAGTAGGCAGGTAGTGCTATGAAAAAAACTCACTTTTCACTGACCTTTCAATTAACGTCCATTTCATAATTAACCAATCACTACCAGATAATCAAATTAGTGTGCAATCACACCAAGTCTTAACTATTCGAAAAACGAAAAAATTAAAACTTTGACGAGAAAATTCTCAAATTTTTAGTTTCGCTTTTTACAATTTTTATCAATACTTAAAAATAATGAGGTGACAAAAATTTCAGAATAGAGCATCCATTGAAATTGCAACGATGTATTATGTTTGTTCCAAATGTATAAAATAACAATCGGATTATTGCTAGAGGTAAAACAAAAGCAATAGTGGTTGTGCCCATAATTGCTTCCGAACTTTTATATTTTAAAAACAGGTATATACAGGTACAATAGTATAGACGGCCGAGTAAGTTTTGTGGTGAAGCTAATAGCCGCCAGCGAGGCGTATATAAATATGTGTGTGCGCTGACGTACCATGAAATATGCATACAATAAAATTGACAAGGAATAATATTATTGTTAAAAAAATCCCAGCGGTGTTTGTGTGTATTGCCAATGCCTGATTTATGTTTGGTGTTTGCTGAATTATGTCGCTGTGGTTCCTGCTTAGGAGATTATAATTGCAAGCGTGTGTTTTTGTATATACGCCGTTTCACATTCTCAATTATTCTCTTTATGAAATTTCAAAGAATAATAAGAACATAATCTTTGTTACTCGCGCCGTAGAAGCTGCTTGATGAAGCTTGCTGGAAATTTTGCCGCCACGTAGTCGGAAGTCAGTATTGCAGATGGCACAAAAAAGCAATAGCCGCAGTAGTGAGAAACACATTTAGGTTAAGACTGTTTAACAGTGGGAGTGGCCCGCTCATAAATTACTTAATGTACACTTCTTCCAAACTGCTGAACCTACATCCAACAACCTCGTTGCCATACACCAAAACTACAAATTTCATCTGATTATGCGGTTTTTCTTTATGGAAATCAAACATCACAGAAGTGCACATACGTGGCTGCGACAACAGAAAAGAAAATACGATTTGTATTTTTGAACAATGCTGTCAGCTGCAATATGTCAAAATTTATAAATCACTTTAATAATAAACTTCGGGTTATGCATGTCTGCCTAATTTATTTATTTAGCGACACATACTACAAGGTGTGTTCCAAAGTAAACAGGACTTAAAAAAAAGTCAATTTACTTCAATCAAAATAGTCTCCTTCCGCTATAATACAGCTTTTGCACGGTCAAAAGCATGTCGAACGAATGTGTTTTGCTCGTTGGCCAGTATGGTCGCCAGTAAGCAGTGCAAAGCCTTTTGAATGGTTTCTGCGTCTGCAAATGCATTTTCCTGAAAGGAAGAAGTCGCACGGTGCCATATCAGGTGAATACGTGGAATGGTTAATGGTTAAATTGTGATTTTTAGTCAAATAAACCTCTTTAATGATGTCCCTCGAATGTTTGATTCTGAGCAATTTTTGGTCGTCAGTCAATTTTGTGCGGAACAAACCGTGCACACACCTTTAAGCCCAAATGTTTGATCAAAATGCGATAAATCGATGTTTTGGATATGTTCAATTTCATTTCCATGAATTTCAATGATGATTTCGGCACAGTTTCGATGGAATTTCCGGTGATCACGGATTTTGATTGGCCCACATGTTGATCGTCGTTTATGTCCTCACGACCACTTTGAAAATGTTAAACCAATGGTATAGGATAGGCAATCATCACCATAAACTTGTTTCATCAATTGAAACGTTTCGGTAAAAGTTTTACCAATTTTTAAAGCAAAATTTTATGTTGGCTCTTTTATTCGAAGCTCTTTTTCGCACCGATAACACAAAAAACAACACTTAAAACGCCATAACTTCACTTCAATGGATGAAATTCTCACTGGATAATCGATGGAAGCAAATTCCACCGCACTAGTCGATATAGATGGCGCTACCATGGGGCGCGGATTCAAAAGTCCTGATTGCTTTGGAACGGAGCTTGTATATACCCAGAGTATATGCTTTCTTTTGGTTAAATCCGCTAAGTGGGTGCCACTTAATGCTACAAACTTCTAAATCAGAAAACGTTGCAAAAATCAGTTTTTCCATTTTCACTTTACAAGTAAAAGTAATCGCAAATTAACATGTTACGTGTATTTTTCACCATTTGCCGCAACAATTGATCTTACAATTCACAAATTTTCGCCAGCAACAATGGCAATAACATTAATAATTAGTTTTCCTCATTTTCAAAGATTTTGGGTAAAGTGAATAACAGCTGTAAAGTATACCTAGTACTTGCCATAAGTTCTGTTACAAGTTCAGACCGTTATAAAAATTGGACTGTAATAATTTTTCAATAAAGTTAATTTTATTAATAGTACATTCATTATTAGACTATTATTCAAAAATTTTATTTTAATGTCCGCCTTTTCCTTTTATTAATTATTATTTTCTTGACAGATTTTAGAAGAAAAAAGTCATGCTTTTAAAAAAAAAAAAAAAAAATATTAAATTATTCCCACATTTTTTGTATTTAATTTCGTTATTTTATTTATTTTGTACTTCTGCTAATGACCGTCACCCACTAAATAAATTTTGTAAAAGCTTGATTAAGTGGTTTTTATTTGAGATCAACATAAAAAATCGATGTCCAATCTAACTGGAACCCAAACTGGTCATCCATTGTATTGTTATTAATACACAATTTGTACATCATGAACTTTTTTGTGGTTTCACACCCTCTGCTCGGTGGAAAATCGACCTTTCGTCATTTATATATGATTCATTTAGCTTCAGCGAGCAATTTCTAGTAGAATGTAATCATTATAACACGTTGAGTCGGGAAACCCACAATACTCTTTTATGTGCAACAAATTATAGCGTGAATAAGCCTCTTGCTTAAATGTTCAAAACAAAAGTAGTAATAACAAATCCTCCGAGATTTGTGTTGTCGTGCGGCTTATCAAATATAAGCATAGCAATAAATCACACACTTGAAAAATATGCAAGGCTCAAGATCCGTAGGTGGCATGTGTTTATTTAAAAAATTGGGATTGCCTTGTCGAGTCTGGTTTTCTTGCTAATGCGTGCGTTTTAGAGGTGATGTTATGTGGAAAGAAGTAAACATATTATGATAAATAAAAAAGTTTACAACAGCAAGGGATTGCTTTAAATGGCGCGAACATTTATCCCACAATTCAACATACAAATACAACCACACACAGCACATTATTGTATATTGGTGGAGATATGAAGTTTATCAAACTCTCTTTCTAAGTTGTGAACACACAGTAGCAGTAAGAAGAGCAACACCTAAGTTTCAAGGTCCTGCTTGCTCACGGGTCAGCAAAAAGAAAAATCAACAAAGGCAGAAAATCAGTGCGTCGCTCAGTAAGAAATTTTCCGCATGCTGACTACCATACACAGAATCACTAAAGTCTACCGCCACGGCAATAGGCACCCTTTGAACTTTTGCTGCACACTTTGCTTCCGTAAGAATGGCTGTGAGCAAAATGTTAATTGAATAAAAAAAAAAGGTTTCTGAAACAAACCGCAAATCGCAAGTAAACCAACAGTATAAATGTTAAGTCCACCATTATTAAGCAAAAGTAAAACTTAAATGGGTCACCACTATTGCTTTAGCGAGCTCCCACTGTGCAGTTAGAGATCTTCTACATATTGCACATTGAAACAAGGCTTACCGAAGTAAGAAACAAAAAAATTTAGTAAGTTACCGGCCGAAAGAAGAGAAGTGACGAAAGGGTTAAATATGGTTAAGGTAAAGTAATTATTTGTTATAATGTGCTAATTGTGGTAAAATGCAGACTCGAAGGTCATTAGGTAGAGGCGTTAAGTGTGCTTAAGAAGCGCATTCAAGTTCTTGTTTTTCTGCCTTCGTCAAGCGGAAAATTGTTGGCATTGAATTTGAAGGACGAAAATGATGAAAAGCTATGAAGCGTAAAAGCAGAGCAAATAATGTGAGAAATAAATACTCGCTTGCATTACACAATAGTCAATAATTTGATATTCAATGAGTGAAATTTGAGAAAAGTTGTGGTATTCATGAAATTAATAAATATTGATGACCACTCTAAATCGTCATATGTTATACTCTTGAGTATTCTACAAAATTATCGCGTACGAGTTTTCGGTAAATCTAACCAATTAGAAAAATATAAAACCCTTAAAGTTTGACTATTTTAAAGAAAATTTGCTTTTAATTTTGATCTATAACCCAATGAAAAATATTGTAAACACCAAAACTCAAATGCTTCTTCTACAATTGTCTGCTAAAGCTAATAAAGCTAACACTGTGATAAATTCGCGTTAAAAGCAATGATTAAATATAAATGTCGTATACTCAACGTATGTAAAGAAGACGACGTAACTTTTCTGTGCATATTTTCTAATTACAGACAACACTAACGAAATTTCAATATTACATAAGTCAATAATTTTGTAATACTAATATAAACATATATAAATTATAGAGTGTGGCTGTGTAAAGTTTTGTCCTGTCAGCAGTAAGACTTTGCTCAGCACAAACACACTAGAAACAAATAAACACCTTTTGTGCATGAAATAATTTCTCCAATATGCAGTTTTACATAATTTTTATGTTTATACATTTTATACTCGTCCCTACTACTATTTTCTATCACTTTTGTTAGTTTCCCAATACTCAGATTTTTA
>NW_026092703.1:0-7016 GCF_024586455.1 Bactrocera neohumeralis | reverse complement strand
GGTGTGGGGGTGTGATCATAATTTGATTCAAATTATGGTTACCCCTCGATCCCCCCTTTGTGATGGCGTACCACTGGTACTCAAAGGAACCAAGATAGACTCTCGGTTAGGGATGCGGTGTTGGAAATACCGCTTATAGTTTTTGAGGAGTTGGGGGTGGACAAGCAAATTGCTCATCGCTGTGAGGTAGTTTGCGGGTGGCAGATATGAGTGTTGTAGGGTTATCAAAATTAAATGGTGGACGCGTGAGCTAACCTTGAAGAGGAGGACTGTCAGGCGATTGAGGCGAAAGTTTCAAAGCGCCCGACTGTTCAATTCTGATAGGTTGTCCCAGCTTAGGTAAGAATTTAATTGTGCGGATAGGGAGTATAAGGAAATGTTAGTCAAAATTAAGGAGGTTTGTTCGGGAAATTAGGAACGACCCCTGGGGTCAGGTCTATAGTATCTGTCCGGGTTAGGTCTATACGGTCTCCAGGTTTTGATGGTTTGAACAGAGAAATATGCAAAAGATTGTGAAAGTTCATTCCTGAATACCTGGAGTCTATTTATGATAAGTGCGTCTGGGATGGATATTTTCCATACGAGTGTAAAAATGCTAGGGTTGTTCCTCTCCTCGCTTTTATTGGAGCATCAGTTTCCTTCCAGTACTTGGAAAAGTGCTGGAAAGAGTAATGGTGGAACGTCTTCAGCAGCTAACGAGGGAATGTGGTCGGTTAGGCAGTTTGGGTTTAGGAAAGGAAGCAGCGTAGTGGATGCTTGGATGTTTGTTCACAATGTTGTTAGGGATAATGTCAACAAATACTTATGTCCTTGGCGTATTTGTTGACTTTAAGGGGAGTTTGATTACCTAAGCTGGGATCGGGTGATGCAACGACTGGAGGAACTTGGCTATCCGGAAGCTGGTCTTTGGCGGAACTATTTTTCGGACAGAAAAGCCACTCTAGTTGGTGTGAATGGAAGTGTGGAGATTGAGTTGGTTGGTGGCTGCACGCAGAGTTCCATCTGTGGTCCATATAATTGGAATCTCATGACAAATTTTCTGCTTGAGTAGCTCGAGCCACTTTGTAGGTGTTATGCGTATGCGGATAATATTGATCTTTTGGTTGAAGGTCGTTCGCGGTGTGATCTAAAACGGGTGGGAGGATAATTTTTAGAAATTGTAAATTTTCTTGCTGCTGAAAGATAGATTGTCGCCGCTTCGTCCCCCGATTGTCCGTGTGAATGGGGTCAGTATCAAATATGTGACACAAGTCAAATATCTGTGGCCTAACATCAAGTAAACTGAAAAAGTAACTTGAAAAAGTAAGAATAATAGAATATTTTATTGCAAATTATTTGTCTATTGATAGGATAGCTTACATCTATATATACCTTCGGTTGTTATTAATAAATGTACGTCGTTCAGTTTGATTTGAGTCATTGCGCACACTTTTCGCGATGGTCATTTCGGCATATGTATCAGCCTTCAAATCCGCGTCAATTATGGAACACGAACAAAAGTACATTGCCGAAGACATTTTACATCGTATTCGTTAAGAATTGGAAATAGGCAAATTTCGGTTCCAGTGGTTTGATATCAATTCCACCTCCCTCTTGTCAATTCACTTCAACGAAATATGAACTCATCACGAATGTTTATGCCAAATTGGCCAAATTATCGTAACTACGATTGCATGGGTACGCGCACATTAAACGTGGCGTTTTCCCGAGTTGGAAAACCATCTTTTCTGTACATTTACGCACCGGAATAGAAACCAAAAAATGTTGCTTATCAAACTGCGTTCCATTGAAAAAAATTAAGAAAATCGAAAATAAATGATTTTTAACACAACGTAAATTCAATTTTTTTTTTCATTTCAAAACACATAATTTCACGCAGGATAACGCATGCATTGTCACGGCATCACGCGTGAGTGGCTGAACCGATTTGGCTGATTTTTTTTTGTAGTTTTCTAATACTCTGTACAAGGTTCTTATGGAAAAAATATTAAGAAATATTATACAGTTCATTTTGCATATTTTAAAAAACGCGCGTAAGGAATATAAACGTAATTCAATTTAAATGTCAACGTCATTCAATTAAAAAAAAAAAAAAATTGTGGTAATCTGTTTTCATGTAAATTTTATTAAGTTTTTGATAAAGTTCGTTTTGTTTTAAAGACTAAGAAGTTTTTTGTTTGCTAATAAGTTTTTATTAATCACGGTAAGTTAAATTCACCTTATATCGATTTTTGGTAACTTTTGCTGACTACACCATACTACAATTTGGTGTACATGGTTAAACAGAAAAAATATGAGATCATTTTATTTTCAGTTGGATTTTCGTTTTTAACAATGCCACCAACCAGACGTACAAACTTAGGCCGCAGAATTCGAAATACGACAGGTCAAAGAAATATAAGAACAAATCAAAAAAATGAACTACAAAGAAATCAAAATCAACAAAGAAATGTTGTGTTTAATCCCCACAGAGCTGCATTCTGCTATAATGTGGCAATTGATTACAGTTCAGAGCAAATTGTTGCTATTGGACTAATGAATATTGTATGTCCACATTGCAATGCATTGAAATTCAAAAATGAAGCCCCCTCATCAGACGACCATACAACTTAGAGTAGTGAATATCGAAGTTGACAACATATGGATCGAACTATATTCGCCACTGTTGTCTAATTCACATTCAAATCTCATGTCAATGTTTGATATTGTAGTTTGGTGAAATCGATCAAATATATTTGCAAGTAAGTCACCAAAGGACGCAACATGGCGGTTATTGGTCTTGAACGATACGGTCGAACTGCAATAAAGCGCTTTGTAGGATATTTACTTTTGCAATTGATGAACGTTTCCGACTGTTGTGCATCTCGCAGTTAATTTGGAGAATGGCCAAAGAGTGTACTCCAACCCAGAGAATATAGTGCAGCCGGTGGAAACACCGCCAGCAACAAAATTACGCAGAAAGGAAGGCCAACCAGTAGATTGAAATCCAGATGTGTTCTCAAATAATGCATTTCGATGAATTTACACAATCCACCGGAAAAACGACCTTCGGTTCCTATTGGATAATGGACGCATTTTAACTTCATTTGAGTCATTGCGTACTGTAAATGGTACCCATATCAGTTCCAACGCATTCCGTTTCCAGTGAAAATTGCATTTGAGATGAGAATCAATAGGACATAAGGATAGTCGCTAGAAGTATGTGGCATAAATTTGGAAATGCTATGTTTTTCACACTGCCGGATGTACGTGGCGTGCTCACGAGTTGGAAAACCATCTCTCTGTACATTTACGCAACGAAACAGAAACCTAAAAATGTTGTTTATCAAAAAAAATTTGGAAAAATCGAAAATAAATGATTTTAAACACAATACATATAAATTCAACTCTCTTTTCATTTCAAAACACATAATTTCAGGCAGGACAACGGCTGCCGGGTCAGCTAGTAATCAATAAAAATCAAGCGAAATAACCAAATTTTATAGGGTCTGCCAATACTTTTGTTTCGCTATAATTAGCACTTTTTTCTTTTTATAATTACTATTAAATAAATATAAAAGATAATTAAATGAATTAAAGGAAATATAATTGATAATTACTCGTCATAACTAAGGATTTTTTTTTGTATTCAAAATTTAGTTTATATGTTGTAAAGTCAAGGCATCTTGCTGTTCCAATACTTTTTTTCATCGCTGTATGTTTTTATTTAAATACTTCTATTTTGAAATAAAGCTTTATTCATTTCAATAACACATACATATGTGTCAAAGTAGCACAAAGTAGAAATGTTTTTGATTTCTAGGCTTACTGTAATATGATTATCATGGTTTCAACGAAGATCCAGCTCAATGAAACCGCGTTCGTCCTTCTTTTTTATAACTGTTCGTATAACTTTGTCATTTATGTCAAGGGTTGCTTTAAAAAAAGTCTTACACACTCTAATAGTTTTTGAGTTGAGCTCAAAGAAAAAAGCATTATTAAGTTTGCGAAGCCCATCTGTACAGGTGCATCTTTATTTCGGTTTAATTTCTTACATATGCCTGGCTATAAACTCTCTCTGTCTTTGCAAGTCACTGCCACCCCAATATTTATACACTGAACAGGGTATATTAAGTTTGTCACGAAGTTTGTAACACCCAAAAGGAAGCGTCGGAGACGCTATAAAGTATATAGTATATAAATGATCAGTATGTTGAGCTGAGTCGATTTAGCCATGTCCGTCTGTCCGTCTGTCTATATATATGTATACGAACTAGTCCCTCAGTTTTTAAGATATCCTTTTGAAATTTTGCAAACGTCATTTTCGCTTCAAGAAGCTGCTCATTTGTCGGAACGGCCGATAGCGGACCACTATAACATATAGCTGCCACATAAAATGAACGATCGGAATCAAGTTCTTATATGGAAAATTTTCACATTTGACAATGTATCTTCACCAAATTTGGTACAGATTATTTTCTAAGGCAACAATGTAATCTCCGAAGAAATTGGTCAGATCGGTTAACTATAGCATAAAGCTACCATACAAGCTGAACGATCGGAATCAAGTTCTTGTATGGAAAACTTTCACATTTGATAATGTATCTTCACCAAATTTGGCATAGATTATTTTCCATAGAAACAATGTAATCTCCGAAGAAATTGGTCAGATCGGTTAACTATAGCATAAAGCTACCATACAAACTGAACGATCGGAATCAAGTTCTTGTATGGAAAACTTTCACATTTGATAATGTATCTTCACCAAACTTGGCATAGATTATTTTCCATAGAAACAATGTAATCTCCGAAGAAATGCGTCAGATCTGTTAACTATAGCATATGGCTACCATACAAACTGAACGATCGGAATCAAGTTCTTGTATGGAAAACTTTCATATTTGACAAGATACATATATTCACGATATTTGGTATATATTATTATCTAAGGAAACAATGTAATTTCCGAAGAAATTGGTCAGATCGGTTAACTATAGCATATAGATACCATACAAACTGAACGATCGGAATCAAGTTCTTGTATGGAAAACTTTTGCGTTTGACAAGATATATTTACGAAATTTGGTATAAATTATTTTCTAAGGCACCAATGCAATCTGTGAAGAGTATATTAGATTCGGTGCAGCCGAAGTTAACGTTTTTTCTTGTTTTTAAATATTTCAAGGCGCATCGATTCGGAAATTAGTTCATTGCATCGAATTCGGCACTTTGCTCCGCAGGGTGGCCTTATACACCCGGCATTTACTTCTAATTTCGACTTGGAAAGTGATGTATAAGAGGCTCCAGAGTTTCTTAAAGATTTTTCTTTCTGTTGTTTCTTGCTTTGATATGTATATCTAGAAAGTGTTCTGTTCCTACTTAATCTTTTTATATCTTCTTCTTCTTCCTCTTCTTCTGAGTATTCTTCCGAGGTGCTGCTTTTTCCGGACACACAAAATTCACTCCCTGAGTCACTAAATGCATTAGTGCTACTATCATTATTGCGACAAGGCACACTACAATCGGTTTCCATTGTGTTTGAGTAATGTTCAAGGTTTAGGCAAGACATTTTCATCAAAGGGTTCACAACTAAAAATTAAATTTTATATTGCAAATTGAACACTTTACTGCCAAATTAGCAAACAAAAGTAATCTATTCTAATCACTTTCACGACTGATAAATAAAATGCGTATGGATCTAAAATGCACAATACTTTTAACGTTTATTTAAAACATAAATTTATATTTTATAAAGTTAGTTATACATATCGAGGATAAGCGGTGAGATTTCAAATCCAAGAAATAGTTTACCGATGCTGGTGATCGAGATGCCGCGGAGCGAGGTTGAACTGAACGATCGCGTTAGAGGAGCAAGATGTTGACGCGGCGCAGTGTAGAAGCGAAAGTTGGTAGCGAATTGACCTGTCGAATTGCTTAGAACGAATCATGTTTCCTATCCTGCTGTCTATCCCTTTTGTTTAGTGGGTGTGGTGAGATGTGTTGTAGTCATCAGCTGTGGTGAATTGCGATGTAGCATTAGGATGCGCCAGTTTTACCGGGTATAGGGGGTGGATGCTTAACTCATTTAAACATCCTGGGCCCCCTAGGCGAATATTTTGCCTAGTATGATATGTTTGTATAAGCTGTTGCATGTGTTTCGGCGTACTGCTGATGGAGTAGCCGAGGCGCAAAATACATTCTGACAGCAGAAGTATCTGATGAAGGAGTTGTAATATACTCATATTTATCCGGGTGTGCAGAGAACGGATTTTGGTTTAAAACATATTTTAGTATGTATTTGCGTTTACGTGCATACGATAAAAAACTATGTGTTGCGGACTAGTTTGTAACTGCTTTTCGTAGTTATTATATTTGCAGTTGTTTTTGTGATAAGTTTATTATTATTTATATTTTTTATTTCAAATTTCTGGACCGTCGGCTTGTGAAGGCTTGCCGTTTATTTTAATTGTTTTCTCTGTATCTTTGACAATGGTTTGTAATTTCTTTATTATTAATAGGGATAGTAACACCACGCCTGGCTCAGATATGGCCAGAATGGGTACTCCATAGCCCTGGAGTTAGGACTGGGACAATAGAGGGATCTTGCGAGGGAGTGGCCGTGAATAGAGAACGGCTTCAATTCGTGGAGTAGATAATTCTTTATACTTAATTTGAAGCTTTGTATAGCTGATTTCCATAACTCATCCATATGAGGAGCGCTTGCATAGATGCGATAAGAGTGATCTTTGCTTTTTGTAAGTGTAGGTACGTCACTTTATCGCATTGGGAATATGGTGATTCCTTAACTTATTTTTGAGATTTTATTCATTTTTGAAAATGTGTGAAAGTGTCGATTTTTCGACTTTTTGATACAACTGTGCTATATGTATTTTATGTTTTTGCGTATGCACTAATTTGGCGTTTAGTAGCCCGCCGCCGCTCTAGGATTTGTTCAGAATTGTTTTTTTTTTTTCCATTATTGGCGAAAGCCATCCTGCGGGGCCGAAAAGTTGTATATGCTTTTAACAATTTGAATT
>NW_026092702.1:0-6967 GCF_024586455.1 Bactrocera neohumeralis | reverse complement strand
ATATTTTTAAAAACCTTTAAAAACCCCCTTTTCCAGAAAAAAAAATTATTATTAAAAAAATTAACACCTTGAGAATTTTAATTTTTAAACAACTTTTTTAATTAGCTGTCGCACTTAATTCACCTTCTCTATATCGTAACGCATTTACTGTTTGGGAAAAATAGAAAATTTTAGCTTTATAACTACAAAGCAGAGTGAATTTAGTAGTAAATAGAGTAAACACAAACGATGCAAGACTTTGGGAATATAAATAACGGTTTGTTAAAAATTTTTATCATCTTACTTATCAGCCACCTAAAAAAGGGTAGCTTTTTTAATTAGCTGTTAACGGCTGCATATATTATCCTCCATCCATTTCTGAGGTATCGATCTGAAATTTAGCACATGCCATTTTTTCTCAAGAAACTGCTCATTTGTCTGAACCGCCGCTATCGAACCACTATAGTATGTAGCTGTCATACAAACTGATCGTTTAAAATACAGTCGTTCTGTAGAAATACATTAAATTTGTCAAGATATCTTCACGAAATTGTCCAAAGTATTTTTACAAGAGCTTATCCTTGTTCCAGTGTAGATATAATTGCCTACACCTTACTGTTCTAAAATGAATAGGGGTTAGGAGAAGGGTTGTTAATCATTTGTATCCGGGAAGTTATCTTACCGTTTATATTGTAAATTAGTCTTTACTTACGATTGAAAGTGTCCACGTAATCAATATTGCAACAATCCCAAAAGGTTATGTGAATATGTGCTTATAAGGATTGAAATATTTATCAAAAGACCAATGATATTTTGAGTTCAATGACAATATTTCAAGGAACTTTTGTCAATTTAAAAAGATTTTAGAGCTTAGAATGTGACTGAGCTGTAACTTGATATTTATCACGTTAGTTTTCGTAGTCATTCAAACTAAATGACTCTAATAGAGGAATGGACAAATTGAACTCAGTTATACTCGTACCAACTAAGTATATGAACTAAACCTCAAAGGTGTAGTGCTCCAGTGAGTTCCCGTGGACAAATTTTGGAGATGAATGCAAATTCTTTAACTTTCGCTACTGTGATAGATGTTCGCCTGTTCGACTGCAAATTTGAATTGTTTTTATTTAAACGTATTATGTAAATAATACATATTACTCTTCAATTTAAATTGATTCCAACCCAACTACATAAAAAAATATTTTTGTAATTATTACTAAACTTGTCAGTACTTTGTAAATATTTATTTTGATTTTCGCATTCGCTATTAACAATGCTTTTAGAAATAATTACGTGGCCCGAATTAGTTAGTTAAATACATGCACACAAATGCATGTTTGTGCGTTTTTTCAGTAATGTGCTAATAGATAGTAGTAGATAGTTTTATATCTTGTTGCTGTAATTTGAGTAATTAATGCATTTGCAATGTTTTTTCTTTTATTTCCCTTTTATTTGCAGTTGTAAATCAACGCCACGAACCGGAAGTGCAGAATCCAGGAGGTTTTATTGGTAGCAATGTGTTAATTAAATGTAATATACCGTCGTTTGTTAAGAAGTGCCCAACAAATAAGGTGACATTGTATTTCGAAAATTGTATTTTGAAAATTCTTTATTTATTCTTCCAAATCAATTTCATCCCTTCAAAATAATCCTCCGGATGCGATGCACTTATGCCAACGGGTTTTCCAATCTTCGAAACACTGGTTGTATTCACTTGCCGGGATGGCCTGCAGTTCCGTCTACGCTGTGGCTTGAATCTCCTCTATCGTATAAAAACGGTGTCCCCGGAACGGTCTTTTGAGCTTGGTGAACAACCAGAAGTCGCACGGCGCCACCGTATTCACCTGATCATACGGTGGTTGCGGAACGATATGGGTTGAGTTTTTGGCGAAATGATCACGAATTACGAGGGCAGTATGGGATGGTGCATTATCGTAGTGTAAAAACCAAGAACTGTCTTTTCACAATTTCGGCCTTTTTAGACGGATAGCGTTACGCAAATGACGCATAACGTACAAATAATATTCTTTTGTTGACTGTTTGACCGGTTGAAGTAATTCATAATGCACAACACCACGATAATCGAAGAAAACAGTCAGCATGACCTTGATTTTTGAGCGACTGTGGCGCAATTTTTTTGGTCTCGGCTCTTTTTGGCACGATATTCGGTCGATTGATCGGTTGTTTCGGGGTCGTAAGCATAGATCCAAGTCTCATCGCCAGTTATAATGCGTTTCATGACACCCTGGTAGTTGGAAAGCATCGTTTCACACACTTCAACGCGACGCCTTTTTTCCAAAAAAAATCAATGTTTTCGGTACCAGTCGAGATTTGACGCGCTTGAGGCCCAAAACATCCTTCAAAATGGTATTGGCTGAGCCTTTCGATATGCCAACTTCATCAGCAAGGTCACTAATTGTTAATCGACGGTTTTTCAACACCAAATCTTTGATTTGTTGAACGTGAGCTTTGTCGGTTGAGGTTGATGGTCGCCCTGACGCTCTTCGTCTTCGACACGTTCACGGCCGGCTTGGAACTCACTATACCACTTGTAAACATTTTTTTAGACACAGCCTTATCACCAAAGGCTTTCTGCACTATCCTCAACGTATCCGCCGCAGAAAATTGATTCCGTAAAAAAATTTAATACAAATTCTTTGCTCAGCAAATGTCGACATCGCAAAAAACGAAACACTCACTTTTAGCAGCTCACAAAACGACATGTATCTCAAACAGTGACATGAAATTTGGCATAAATGTGACTGACAGTACTACCAACCTAAAAAAAAAATAATTCTCCAAATCCTTCGACGCGCGTAGTTTAAATTCAAATGTCACTTTTATTTTTTTAAGTACAGTACGATGTTACGATAACATCATGGCTACAGGAACGATTTTCAATATACATATTCATCGCTAGAAGGAGGTGAGTAGAAATTGTAAGTTTAACTAATTACAAGTACAGTGGGGTCACGATAAAAGCGTTATACTTACTTAAAGAAATGATAATTAATTGCGGTTCGTGGCATATTGACTTATAAGCTATCTTAAAAATCTGCACAAAGAGTATTTGTTTGGGAAATCCCCAAATTCCGTACCAAAAGAAAAGAACTGTAAGGTTTTTTAGTATTTTCAATTTTCTCCGTTCGAGTGTTACAGAATAAAACAGATTTAAATATTGGTATTGGTAAATAGTGGGATCCAACCCCAGCGCATTAAAAAAACCTAACGGAGATTACGTTTTCCTGTGCGGATACATCATTTCGATGAGTTTGTGCTCTTTTGAGCGTTCAAGAAAAAATATATTGGCTTTTGCGTGTGCCTTGATAGCTTTGAGGACAGTTTACATCACAGCAGGCAGTTAAAATTTTTTTCTAGGAAGTTGGCAAACCTGTATGTGACAAAATACTCAGTTCATGAGCGTACTTTTGGATTAGCTTATTGAAATTAATTTATCGGCAACCAAGTCAATTACTTCATGGTCGTAAAAGTTCTAAAATTCTAACAACTTTCAAAATTCTAAACAAGTAGTCAAACCACTGACAAAATTTAGTCAACTCAACTATTTGATTTTCGTTAGTCTATAAAAAAATTATGTAGATTTAGTGAATCAAAAAGGATTAGTAAAAAGCGCCGAACACTGTGCGGCATTCACCACCAAAGCACAATCAGCCAGCAGTCAACAACCGGATTCCTCTTCCGTCCTAGACCTTCAGACTTCCGTTTTGAGAGAGTTCGCAGCTTCAGTGTCGAACACCCGCACTGACCAAGGCCTTACTCTGCCATCGACCATCCTCCATCGAACCAACCGTTGCACATATCCTTATTGAAAACTTTGATATTATTATTTGCAACAACCGACCAAAGCTATTTAAATGCCGTGACACATAAGCTTTGATCTGAGTCAATAGGAATGAATATGTGAGAGCGTGTGCAGTTGTAGCAAGTATCTGTGAAAAAGTTAGACAACGAATCAACAAATGAAAGCAGAATTAAAATAAAACAAATTAATACATTATTGCACACCACATTTCCGCTGCACCGTAACCCTTTTGGCATTTTATTTTTATCGCTTCTTTGTACACATTTTCTCACATTCCTTACTCTTTATTTTTGGATGAGAAAAATCATATGCCACCGACCGGCGAACTTCTGGTGTACAACATCACTCGCGCCGATGCGCACAAAGTTTATCGCTGCCGCACTCATCACAAGCTAACGCAGGACTCCGTTGTGAGCAGCAATATGAGCAAAATTCAATTGACTGGTAAGTTCACTACAGCAACAACAATGCTAACGACAAATAGTGGCTACCTCTTTTACTGGCGTAGACAGGCTTGTCCTTACTTTACGACATTTAGTTTGTTGATAGCCAAGCATGCTCATTTTAGTTGCGTATTTACGTATTAAGTGTTTGCAACGAACCACGTAACTCAAGAGCAGAAATATACATTTTTGTTATAACAAATCAGGATGACATATAACATCTGGGTAAATTTAGTGAATAAAATTTGAATTTATATAACGAAAGAAGTCGAAATTTTTTAAAATTTTTACTAATAATCATTTGGTTTTAGCGGCTTTTCAAGTAATACTTCACTTATACAGTGTTTTTATTGTTTATCGACAGTGTTTCCTTGTAAAATTGAATAGAGTTAGGTCAATTTGGTACGTTATCAGTTACCAACAGACATTCTGTAGATATCTTGGTGTATTTCCTTTATATTCTCTCTGCTATAAAAGGCTTTACAGGCTTGTACTTGTCTTAAACGCCAGTTATCAAAAGTAGAGTAGTTTCTTTTTTACAGCAATTTAAGCTGAAATGGTAGAGCAGAAAATAAAAGGTGTGACTATTCACTTACTTATTTAATTAAAAGCATCTTCCCTCAGGTAAGGAAAACTGACCCTGCCTTTGATTTTATTTCAATATTTTAGCTTTATCTTCTGTGGACGAGAGTCATGTTTAGCTGAAATACGACGTGATATAAGACACGCAAGGTACACATCCATAGTCCATATATTGTTGTATACTTTTGACGTTTTAGATTATGACTCAAGTCAAGCAATTATTTTTTAGTTCAATTCAATTTTTTTGACGTGGAGTAACTTTGGATCTTCAAACCCTATATCAAATCATTTTACTAAGAAATTTTAGTCTTTTGGTTTGTGTTTTTTTGCATATTGCAAATTTGCAAGGAAAGTCGAGTGAGACTATTGAAGCACCTGGATTAACATGTTACGAATTTCCTTCCGTAAACCGCTGCGGATACGTTACTTATAACTTGCACAAGACTGTTTCGAGGTGACTCAAGCTTGGCCAATCGCGTGATGTTGCGTGTAATGTTGCGGTGTGTTTATTTATATAGCCAAATTAATTAGGGATAGCTTCGAAGCTAAAAGCCAAACGCAACCTAGACATGAAGCTTGCAATAAGTATACGCTTGAGGCCCTTGAAAAGCACTCAAAAGCGCGTACGAGCGCAAATAAACAAACAAATAAACAAGAACTATTTAATGTGTGGAATGCACATGCATATGTAATTGCCGTTAATTTCTTGTTTCATTTGCATTGAGTTCTTGGCAGAAATTTTTGTTTTATTTGTTAGTGTTGATAACTGCTTTCTATAAGCAAGTGTATTATTGATATGCCGTTATAATACATTTGTAAAATTTTTAACACTTTTCCTTTTTTTTATTCTCTTTTTCTACTCCACAGAACTCACAATGGAGAACATCCTTTTGATATTTATTTTTTGATGACCATCTCTTCCAAATATTGGCCGTGTCTACGTCTCAGATGAGTCCACCTGATGACTCGTTCGCGCTTTTTGATGATGTTTTGCTTCAACAAAGGCTGAAACCTTTCTTTGACAGATCACGTGGATTTCAGACATGGTGTCAAAGAGAAAGATGCTCAGTATGCTTTGACATTTCATCATGAATAGACTTACTAACGAGCAACGCTTGCAAATCATTGAATTTTATTACCAAAATCAGTGTTCGGTTCGAAATGTGTTTCGCGCTTTACGTCCGATTTATGGTCTACATAATCGACCAAGTGAGCAAACAATTAATGCGATTGTGACCAAGTTTCGCACTCAGTTTACTTTATTGGACATTAAACCAACCACACGAATGCGTACAGTGCGTACAGAAGAGAATATTGCGTCTGTTTCTGAGAGTGTGGCTGAAGACCGTGAAATGTCGATTCGTCGCCGTTCGCAGCAATTGGGTTTGTGTTATTCGACCACATGGAAGATTTTACGCAAAGATCTTGGTGTAAAACCGTATAAAATACAGCTCGTGCAAGAACTGAAGCCGAACGATCTGCCACAACGTCGAATTTTCAGTGAATGGGCCCCAGAAAAGTTGGCAGAAAATCCGCTTTTTTATCGACAAATTTTGTTCAGCGATGAGGCTCATTTCTGGTTGAATGGCTACGTAAATAAGCAAAATTGCCGCATTTGGGGTGAAGAGCAACCAGAAGCCGTTCAAGAACTGCCCATGCATCCCGAAAAATGCACTGTTTGGTGTGGTTTGTACGCTGGTGGAATCATTGGACCGTATTTTTCAAAGATGCTGTTGGACGCAACGTTACGGTGAATGGCGATCGCTATCGTTCGATGCTAACAAACTTTTTGTTGCCAAAAATGGAAGAACTGAACTTGGTTGACATGTGGTTTCAACAAGATGGCGCTACATGCCATCTCGCAGCTCGCGATTCTATGGCCATTTTGAGGGAAAACTTCGGAGAACAATTCATCTCAAGAAATGGACCCGTAAGTTGGCCACCAAGATCATGCGATTTAACGCCTTTAGACTATTTTTTGTGGGGCTACGTCAAGTCTAAAGTCTACAGAAATAAGCCAGCAACTATTCCAGCTTTGGAAGACAACATTTCCGAAGAAATTCGGGCTATTCCGGCCGAAATGCTCGAAAAAGTTGCCCAAAATTGACTTTCCGAATGGACCACCCAAGACGCAGCCGCG
>NW_026092701.1:0-6412 GCF_024586455.1 Bactrocera neohumeralis | reverse complement strand
ATATTAGCATAACACCAGCAGGCTTTATAACACCTTCAACTTTGCGAGTGAACTTATAAACAGCGGAGATTTCGTAAGAGCTGAGTCCTTCTATTATTTCACTTTCAGGCACATCGTTTAAAAACGGTGCATAAATGGTGCCTTTGTTACAATTAAGATGTTGATGATAGCTAGCGCTAACAGCGCCAATGTTGAAAAGACATTTCGTTTTTATAAACTTTTCTGCTACTTGCTTATTTTTCACTAGCAGTAATAGGCTGCCGTCGCGTGATTCACTAATTTTGTTTATATCTTTGCTCACTTTTTATTGGCGGTAAGTCAGGAAAAGCATCTTGCAGTTTTTGATACGAGTTTTTACTTTTTGGTTGGGAACCTTGGGCCAGCGCAGCAAACCTGTTGTCCCCGAACTGGAAGCCCGCCGGGGGCATAGTGGAAAAGTTATAACACACTGATATAAGTACTGGATTATATTTCTCACTTAAAATATGTATTAATCGAGTTACTTAAATAAGCAGACCGTAGTGCAAAAAAAAAGAACACAAAAGAGAGCTATATGAATAGCTATAAACTCAGAGAAAGACGCTAACTCACCTGCTCAGTACGAGGTTTAGTCGGTGACTGTTTTATGCAAATTAGCCGTTTTGATGTTACTGGAGTTGTCATAGAGTTGTCCTATAGCAATAGCAACAGTGTATTTGGAACAATTTAACAATCCTAAATTAAGGTGTATAATTGATTTTTTGGTACATACACATTATTATATCAATATGAACTTATATTAATTTAGCCGTTTTGATGGAACCGATTATTTAGTACATACACATTAAACAATCGATATCAAGTTGCGTAAAAATATGAACTTTACATATTTATGCTAACTAGCCGTTTTGATGTTGTTGGAGTTGTCATAGAGTTGTCCTATAGCCATAACGACAGTGTATTTGGAACAACTTAGCAATCCTAAATTAAGGTGTAGAATTGATTTTTTGGTACATACACATTATGCAATCGATATCAGGTTGCGTAAAAATATGAACTTTACTTATTTATGCTAACTAGCCGTTTTGATGTTATTGGAGTTGTCATAGAGTTGTCCTACAGCAATAGCGACAGTGTATATGGAACAATTTAACAATCCTATATTAAGGTGTAGAATCGATTTTTTGGTACATACACATTAAGCAATCGATATCAAGTTGCGTAAAAATATGAAATTTACATATTTATGCTAACTAGCCGTTTTGATGTTATTGGAGATGTCATAGAGTTGTCGTATAGCAATAAAGACAGTATATTTGAAACAATTTCACAATCTTAAGTTAAGGTGTAGAATCGATTTTTTGATACATACACATTAAGCAATCGATATCAAGTTGCGCAAAAATATGAACTTTACATATTTATGCTAATTACCCGTTTTGATGTTATTGGAGTTGTCATAGAGTTGTCCTACAGCAATAGCGACAGTGTATTTAGAGCAATTTCACAATCTTATATTAAGGTGTAGAACCGATTTTTTAGTACATACACATTAAGCAATCGATATCAAGTTGCGTAGAAATATGAACTTTACATATTTTTGCTAATTACCCGTTTTGATGTTATTGGAGTTGTCACAGAGTTGTCGTATAGCCATAGCGACAGTGTACTTGGAACAATTTTACAATCTTAAATTAAGATGTAAAGTTGATTTTTTAGTACATACATATTATGCAATCGATATCAAGATGCGCAAAAATATGAACTTTACATATTTCTGTTAATTAGCCGTTTTGAAGTTATTGGAGTTGTCATAGAGTTGTCTATAGCAATAGCGACAGTGTATTTGGAACATTTTTGCAATCTTAAATTAAGGTGTAGAATCGATTTCTTGATCCATACACATTAAGCAATCGATATCAAGAAGCGCAAAAATATGAACTTTACATATTTATGCTAATTACCCGTTTTGATGTTATTGGAGTTGTCATAGAGTTGTCCTACAGCAATAGCGACAGTGTATTTGGAGCAATTTCACAATCTTATATTAAGGTGTAGAACCGATTTTTTAGTACATACACATTAAGCAATCGATATTAAGTTGCGTAGAAATATGAACTTTACATTTTTTTTTAATTACCCGTTTTGATGTTATTGGAGTTGTCATAGAGTTGGCCTATAGCAATAGCGACAATGTATTTGGAACAATTTAACAATCCTAAATTAAGGTGTAGAATTGATTTTTTGGTACATACACATTATGCAATCGATATCAGGTAGCGTAAAAATATGAACTTTACATATTTATGCTAAATTACCCGTTTTGATGTTATTGGAGTTGTCATAGAGTTGTCCTATGGCAATAGCGACAATGTATTTGGAACAATTTAACAATCCTAATATTAAGGTGTAGAATCGATTTTTTAGTACCCATACACATTAAGCAATCGATATCAAGAAGCGCAAAAATATGAACTTTACATATTTCTGTTAATTGGCCGTTTTGATGTTATTGGAGTTGTCATAGAGTTGTCCTATAGCCATAGCGACATTGTATTTGGAACATATTTGCAATCCTATATTAAGGTGTAGAATTAATTTTTTGGTACATACACATTATGCAATCGATATCAGGTAGCGTAAAAATATGAACTTTACATATTTTTGCTAACTTACCCGTTTTGATGTTATTGGAGTTGTCATAGAGTTGTCGTATAGCCATAACGACAGTGTATTTGGAGCAATTTGACAATCTTATATTAAGGTGTAGAATCGATTTTTTCGTACATACACATCAAGCAATCGATATCAAGTTGCGTAAATATATGAACTTTACATATTTTTTAATTACCCGTTTTGATGTTATTGGAGTTGTCATAGAGTTGTCCTATAGCAATAGCGACAGTTTATTTGGAACAATTTAACAATCTTAAATTAAGGTGTATAATTGATTTTTTGGTACATACACATTATGCAATCGATATCAGGTTGCGTAAAAATATGAACTTTACATATTTATGCTATTTAGCCGTTTTGATGTTATTGGAGTTGTCATAGAGTTGTCCTATAGCCATAGCGACAATGTATTTGGAACATATTTGCAATCCTATATTAAAGTGTAGAATTGATTTTTTGGTACATACACATTATGTAATCGATATCAGGTTGCGTAAAAATATGAACTTTACATATTTATGCTAAATACCCGTTTTGATGTTATTGGAGTTGTCATAGAGTTTTCCTATAGCAATAGCGACAGTTTATTTGGAACAATTTAACAATCCTAAATTAAAGTGTAGAATTGATTTTTTGGTACATACACAATATGCAATCGATATCAGGTAGCGTAAAAATATGAACGTTACATATTTTTGCTAATTACCCGTTTTGATGTTATTGGAGCTTTCATAGAGTTGTCGTATAGCCATAACGTTACAGTGTATTTGGAGCAATTTCACAATCTTATATTAAGGTGTAGAACCGATTTTTTAGTACATACACATTAAGCAATCGATATTAAGTTGCGTATAAATATGAACTTTACATTTTTTTTAATTACCCGTTTTGATGTTATTGGAGTTGTCATAGAGTTGTCCTATAGCAATAGCGACAGTTTATTTGGAGCAATTTCACAATTTTATATTAAGGTGTAGAATCGATTTTTTAGTACATACACATTAAGCAATTGATATCAAGATGCGTAAAAATTAGAACTTTACATATTTCTGTTAATTAGCCGTTTTGATGTTATTGGAGCTTTCATAGGGTTGTCGTATAGCCATAACGACAGTGTATTTGGAGCAATTTCACAATCTTATATTACGGTGTAGAATCGATTTTTTAGTACATACACATTAAGCAATTGATATCAAGATGCGTAAAAATATGAACTTTACATATTTATGCTATTTAGCCGTTTTGATGTTATTGGAGCTTTCATAGAGTTGTCGTATAGCCATAACGACAGTGTATTTGGAGCATTTTTACAATCTTATATTAAGGTGTGGAACCGATTATTTAGTCCATACACACTAAGCAATCGATATCAAGTTGCGTAAAAATATGAACTTTACATATTTATGGTAACTAGCCGTTTTGATGTTATTGGAGTTGTCAAAGAGTTGTCCTATAGCAATAGCGACAATGTATTTGGAACAATTTAACAATCCTAAACTAAGGTGTAGAATTGATTTTTGGTACATACACATTATGCAATCGATATCAGGTTGCGTAAAAATATGAACTTTACATATTTATGCTAATTACCCGTTTTGATGTTATTGGAGTTGTCATAGAGTTGTCCTATAGCAATAGCGACAGTGTATATGGAACAATTTAACAATCCTAAATTAAGGTGTAGAATTGATTTTTTGGTACATACACATTATGCAATCGATATCAAGTTGCGTAAAAATATGAATTTTACATTATTTATGCTAACTAGTCGTTTTGATGTTATTGGAGTTGTCATAGAGTTGTCCTACAGCAATAGCGACAGTGTATATGGAACAATTTAACAATCCTAAATTAAGGTGTAGAATTGATTTTTGGTACATACACATTATGCAATCGATATCAGGTTGCGTAAAAATATTAACTTTACTTATTTATGCTAACTAGCCGTTTTGATGTTATTGGAGTTGTCATAGAGTTGTCCTACAGCAATAGCGACAGTGTATATGGAACAATTTAACAATCCTAAATTAAGGTGTAGAATTGATTTTTTAGTACATACACATTATGCAATCGATATCAGGTTGCGTAAAAATATGAACTTTACATATTTATGCTAACTAGCCGTTTTGATGCTATTGGAGTTGTCATAGAGTTGTCCTACAGCAATAGCGACAGTGTATATGGATCAACTTCACAAGCTTATATTATGGTGTAGAATCGATTTTTTGGTACATGCACATTAAGCAATCGATATCAAGTTGCGTAAAAATATGAACTTTACATATTTATGCTAACTAGCTGTTTTGATGTTATTGGAGTTGTCATAGAGTTGTCGTATAGCCATAGCGACAGTGTATTTGGATCAATTTCACAATCTTATATTAAGGTGTAGAATCGATTTTTTGGTACATACACATTAAGCAATCGATATCAAGTTGCGTAAAAATGTGAACTTTACATATTTATGCTAACTATCCGTTTTGATGTTATTGGAGTTGTCATAGAGTTGTCCTATAGCAATAGCGACAGTGTATATGGAACAACTTCACAAGCCTAAATTAAAGTGTAGAATTGATTTTTTGGTACATACACATTATGCAATCGATATCAGGTTGCGTAAAAATATTAACTTTACTTATTTATGTTAACTAGCCGTTTTGATGTTATTGGAGTTGTCATAGAGTTGTCCTACAGCAATAGCGACAGTGTATATGGAACAATTTAACAATCCTAAATTAAAGTGTAGAATTGATTTTTTTGGTACATACACATTATGCAATCGATATCAGGTTGCGTAAAAATATTAACTTTACTTATTTATGTTAACTAGCCGTTTTGATGTTATTGGAGTTGTCATAGAGTTGTCCTACAGCAATAGCGACAGTGTATATGGAACAACTTCACAAGCTTATATTAAGGTGTAGAATCGATTTTTTGATACATACACATTAAGCAATCGTTATCAAGTTGCGTAAAAATATGAACTTTACATATTTATGCTAACTAGCCGTTTTGATGTTATTGAAGTTGTCATAGAAATGTCGTATAGCCATAGCGACAGTTTTGATGTTATTGGAGTTGTCATAGAAATGTCGTATAGCCATAGCGACAGTGTATTTGGATCAATTTCACAATCCTATATTAAGGTGTAGAATCGATTTTTTGGTACATACACATTAAGCAATCGATATCAAGTTTCGTAAAAATATGAACTTTACATATTTGTGCTAACTAGCCGTTTTGATGTTATTGGAGTTTGTCATAGAGTTGTCCTATAGCCATAACGACAGTGTATTTGGAGCAATTTGACAATCTTATATTAAGGTGTAGAACCGATTTTTTGGTACATACACATTAAGCAATCGATATCAAGTTGCGTAAAATTATGAACTTTACATATTTATTCTAACTCGCCGTTTTGATGTTATTGGAGTTGTCATAGAGTTGTCCTATAGCCATAGCGACAATGTATATGGAACATATTTGCAAACTTAGGTTAATGAGTAGAATTGATTTTTTGGTACATACACAATATCCAATCGATATCAGGTAGCGTAAAAATGTGAACTTTACATATTTTTGCTAATTACCCGTTTTGATGTTATTGGAGTTGTCATAGAGTTGTCCTACAGCAATAGCGATAGTGTATTTGGAACAACTTCACAATCTTAAATTAAGGTGTAGAATTGGTTTTGGTACATACATTATTCTTGCAATCGATATCAGGTTATAAAAATTAGAACTTTACTTATTTATG
>NW_026092700.1:0-7226 GCF_024586455.1 Bactrocera neohumeralis | reverse complement strand
ATATTTATTATTTTTTATGATGTCCCAGGGAACCCAAAAAAAAGTAACGGTATAAAACTTGGGTTAATCCATTTCTATTGTTCTTGACTAACACTTATAATTCAAGTGCTCCATTTTTTCAGGTAGAGGGTTCAAGTAAAAGGGGTAGGTAGAATATTTCTTTTGTGTATTTAGAATTTTTAAGAATTCTTGTTTTTATATTGAAAGAATCTATTTTTCTTCTATGAGATTTACCAATATTAGAAATATAAACGAATATAACTTAAATCGTATTCTTCGCCATTAGATTCGTGACAATTTTTTTAAAGCTCACATCGACGAGACAGCCAAAGTTAAAAAGGAGTTTTCTGCTGCAGTTGCTTCTCCAGGCATTTTGAAAACTAGTATATGAATTTTTTTTTCTACAAAAATTTTATTATAAGTATTAATTTTTTTATTACCTAAAAGTCACATGTTTTGCATTATTTGATATTATTTCTTCTAGTGCGCCGTTATACTTATATACTTAAGTATATCTATATAAAGTATACTTTCTTTAAGGATATACATACTTATGTATATTTCAGTATGTACATAAACTACTCAAATATCGCCAAAACTAGTTTTATGTAAGTAGATGTTGCATATTTTTGGTGAGCTGCTTAAACTTCTACGTTTCAGTACCACTTAAAAAGGTTACATACATACATACGTACATACAAGTGAAGCTAATAAAGCGTATTAATAATGAAGTTTAACAGTTGCGGTTAACAAGGGAGAGAGTTCTTTGACTGGTATGTTGAGCAGAGTCGGATAGCGTAACTTCCTGAGTTGCTCTGGAAGAGCAAGGAACGATTACCTGATTCTTATTGGAATTGAATAAGTAACTACAGTTGCGAATAACACAGGACTGGAGTAAGCGGTATGACTATTCTTGTTGGAGGTTTTTCTAATTAGAATAGCGTTGCAATTGATCACGAAGGTCACCAATATGAAGTACTTAGCGACACCAGTATATGTGATTAATAAAATTAAATTAATATTAATAAAAGTTTAAGACTTTTATTCACTTATATGCGCATTAATATTGGCAGAATGCTCTCTGGCTATCATTTTTGACATTATTTGACGCTTTCGTAGCTACAGTTCGATCCAATTCCGAGTTGTGTAAAAGTGGATGATGACTGCGTGTGCATCCATTAACGCCACAAGGTTTGATCCAATTACATATATTCATCGAATGCGTTTTCAAACATCGACGACATAGTTTTAGTTTACGAACAATTTGCCAACTTTGAATTCGTGGCATTTCCTTGAAAAAAGGCACAATTAAAAACTTCACTACAACTTCCATCGCAAACAATACATCTTACCGAACTAAAATGATGATTAAGTGCCCCCCGTTTGCGCTCACGTACTGGATCCTTTGGAACGAGAACGCAGTTGGCACCTTGAGCCAACTGAAAGAACCAATCATTGAAGTTTTGTAGATTGCATGCTGTTAGGCTCCGCTTATGCATTCCCCAATACGCTGGTAGAAGCCCAGGTAATTTCGAAACCAATCGCTGTTCAAATTCGGGATTGTTCAAATGACCAGTCAGACCTGATACTGACATCGTTGTACAGATATTTTGCACTTCTACGGCGAAATCGACTATAGATTCAAATGGCTCTCCGATGGTGCCGGTAGTTCACAAATTTGGCGTTGCAGAACACTGATGATCAATTCTGGTCCACCAAATCTCATTTGAAACTTGAAGAGTGGCAATAATGCCTGTCGACTTATCAGATTTTCTTCGTCAGAGGATCCGAAGAGTTTGACTGTACATAAAACAACGGCCACTCGCTGGGTTTTACCATCATATTTGAATTTTTAACAAGGCTGTTAGCGATCCTGGTCAATCGGCGACAGGTTGAAGAACCAAAGCAAGCTGCTAACGCGGCCAGCTGTCGGAAAAAGTTGTATGAGCTGCTTCCGGCAAAACAGCTCTGGATTAGTGCTGAATCCCGTCGTAACTGCCGTTCAAGTGGCTGTTTTCGGTCCAATAACGATTGCAGAACCGGTGTTTGAATATTAGTTTCACCTTGTTGACCCGTTAACATTCCGGTTGGAATACTGTTAGGTAGTGAATACCCGCTATTTGTAATATCGTTTAGAACAGGAGCGGTTGCATTAAATGGCGCCACATATTGTGGTGGCAGCTGCAGCATTGGGATGGAAAAACGCCTCATCCTCAACCTGGTTGATATCCTAGGCATTGAATATTGTCTTTCGTCAAAATCGTCATCAAAACCCATTACATCTATGCGATTCAAAAGCAGTGCTGTTCTCTTAACAAAGCCTCCTCTGTCGTAAGATTTCGCTTTGCTCTTGTAGCAACTCGGCGTATGACGAAGCCGAGTGAACCAAAGGAATTTGAGGAGTGAACAGGACTTATAAGTGCACTTTCTTGTAGATGTGCTTGTTGGGGTGATACCGTAAACACCCGACTCCCATTTGGAGGAGCTGCATTTGTGTGTGTTCACTCTCTGAGGAATTCTGTAGCATATAAGCTTAGACAAACCCGATCAGTATCTAGTGCTGGTATCCTTTTGCATTTGATTGTCACGAATTTGGTGTAAATTTTCTAAGGCAACAATGTAATCTCCGAAAAAATTATTCCAGATCGATTACCTATAGGCTGCTACCACAAACTGAATGATCGGAATCAAGATCTTGAAATTTCACATTTGAGGTGATATCTTCACAAATTTTGTAATTATTTTCTGAGGCAAAGTAATCTCCATTATTCAACTTATGAGCATATGGCTTCCATACAAACTGAACGCGATGTAAAATGGTGGAGACTTTCATTAAGAGATATATTCTAAAATAATTCGAGAAATTTTTGCAGATCGGATAACAAAACATTAAACTGAAATAATATTTAATTTCTTTATAAATAACATTTCTTAAATAAAGTGTTAATTAAAAAATTTAGTCTGCAACTGCATTCCAAATTTGGTTCTCTGAACGTTATCGACGTTATTATTTTCTCCTATTGCCTCGCACTTTCCAAAAATAATTGTTCCCGCTTTGCTTATTAGACCAATCAGGAATGGATGCCACGTTTCCGTTCATACTGTCCGTCCGCAAGTAGGACTTACAAGAGATTACGATGAAACTTGACATGCTGGCAGATCGTTCAAAAAATCACCGACGCCCAACAAAACGTCGAAAACCTATAAATTTTAACGGAAAAAATGGATATTAAAAAATGGAATTTGGCACAAACGATCGCATTAGGAGGTTTTTTAATTTTTATTGAAAATGGGCGTGGCGTCGCCCACTTAAGTTTTTTGGACCAAAACCATATCTCGGAAACTACTATGACAGTTTCAATGAAATTTGGTATATAGATATTTTCTTAACACTCTGATGACATGTACGAAATCATTATGTTGAAATCGGTTCAAAACGTTTTCTTCCAATATAACGCTATTTTGAATTCCATCTGATGCTTCTCTGTATAATATAATATATACATTTGGAACCAATGATGATAGCGGAATAAAACTTTACACAAATATGGTATTTGAGCTAAGGTATCCCTTGTGGAAAAATTGTCGTGATCGGACTATAACTTTTCAAGGTCCCTGATATCGACCCCGAAGAACTCAGTGCCTAACCTAACCTAACCTAATTTTTCACCGAAAATATCGGTAAATCTCTCAGATATTTTCATGTAATTCAGAGGCATCATTTTTATACTCTCGCAATAAAGTTTATCATGCGAGAGTATAAAATGTTCGGTGAAAACCGAACTTAGCCCTTCCTTACTTGTTTGTTTTTCTTTCGTTTCTGTTTCATTTCTGCGAATTCTCAACTAAGGTTGACTTTTGGTTGAAATACTCTGCGTTGGCCGTTGAAAAGTTAGGACTAAACTTTAAAATTTTGCAGTCAGTCTTCAGCTTTACTTTCTTTGCAAATCAAAATTAGCAAAGCTCAGATGAAGAGGAATATCGTTTTATCTGACAGGCGAGGTTTATGAACCGAGATTTACCCTGATGAGCATGTAGCGATTTTTAGTTTCAGTGAAAAGAGTTGCGATTTCACCGCCTATCTTTAGAAACTTTAAATCACTGTGATTTTTATAGCTGTTGCGATCGCGAACTTTTCTTAATAACATAGATATTTTACATTTCTTTAACCTGCAATTAAGCCAAAACAAAAAATTAATCTGAAATAAAAGGAATTAATTTCCCATGCAATACTCTTAAATTTTTCCATAATTAAAACAGAATAATTTAATTCAACAAAATATGATATATCTTCTTTTTGTTGACAGACAATCACCACATATATTCACAGTGAATAAAGAAGTATTCAAAATCACAATTTCTTTCTAACACAAAAAACCACCACATAGAAATCTATTTTCATAAGCTAATTTTGTTTAAATTTCATTCAAGTCCAATACATATTGGCATGAAGAGAAATCACCAATCACTGATATTTGGGCTAGCCATAGCAGTGACTAGAAGCATTTTAATCACTGATAAAATCACCGGTGGTGAAATATATCGCTCATCCACTAAGAAGATTTCTGAGTTTTGTCTTGTGGCATATTAGAAATGATATTTCTCTTCGATGATCGTTAACGGATAAAACGACTTTTAGTGGTGATTGTAATGAATAACTTCAAGGTTTATACAAATAATCATAATCCAATTGTAAATATTATAGTCCGTCAGAACCCAGAAATGATAATTGATTTGGACTTTGCTTTTTTATAAAATGTGCATAATAAATTTATAAAAATTTAAGAAAGTCATTGGTCATAGAAAATGATATGCATTTCTTGGAATATCACTAAAAGTTTAACTTCTTCCGCGCGTAGGAACTCCACGACCAGTTTTTATTAAACTCGCATTAATTAAATATTAAGGTAAAATAATGCATGCAGAATTGACCATTTTATACTCTCATAACAAAGTTGCTAAGGAGAGTATTATAGTTTTGTTCACTAACGGTTGTTGGTAAGTCCTTAAACTAAAAGAGTCAGATATAGGGTTATGTATACCAAAGTTATCAGGGTGACGAGTAGAGTTGAAATCCGGATGTCTGTCTGTCCGTCCGTCCGTCTGTCTGTCCGTGCAAGCTGTAACTTGAGTAAAAATTGAGATATCATGATGAAACTTGGTACACGTATTTCTTGGCTCCATAAGATGGTTAAGTTCGAAGATGGGCAAAATCGGCCAGCTGCCACGCCCACAAAATGGCGAAAACCGAAAACCTATAAAGTGTCAAACTAAGCCATAAATAAAGATATTAAAGTGAATTTGGCACAAAGGATCGCATTAAGGAGGGGCATATTTGGACGTCATTTTTTTGGAAAAGTGTGCGTGGCCCGGCCCCTACTAAACTACTACAGCTATGTCAACCAAACTCTACAGAGTCGTTTGCTTCAGGCATTTCCATATACAGTTCAAAAATGGAAGAATTCGGATAATAACCACGCCCACCTCCCAAGCAAAGGTTATGTTGAAAATCACTAAAAATGCGTTAACCGACTAACAAAAAACGTCAGAAACACGAAATTTTACGGAAGAAATGGCAGAAGGAAGCTGCACCAGGCTTTTTTTAAAAATTGAAAATGGGCGTGGCGTCGCCCACTTATGAACCAAAAACCATATCTCAGGAACTACTCGACCGATTTCAATGAAATTCGGTATAAAATATTTTAACACCTGATGACATGTACAAATATGGGTTAAATCGGTTCACAACCAATATAACGCTATTTTTGAATTCCATCTGATGCCTTCTCGGTATAATATATACATTAGGAACCAATGATGATAGCGGAATAAAACTTTACACAAATGCACGGTTTTGAGCTGAGGGTATCCCTTGTGGAAAAATTGTCGTGATCGGACTATAACTTTTGAAGGTCCTGATATCGAAACGAAAACTCAGTGCCTAACCTAACCCTAACCTAATTTTTCACCGAAAATATCGGTAAATCCCTAAGATATTTTCAAGTAATTCAGAGGGCATTCTTTTTATACTCTCGCCATAAAGTTGCTAATAACGGTATATCGATTATCACTTTATGATGCGAGAGTATAAAATGTTCGGTGACACCTGAACTTAGCCCTTCCTTACTTGTCGGTGTTAATTTCAATGTAAAGAAATGTACGCCTACAGATTCGTTTATTTCTATGCGCAACCGACTCGGCATATAATTTATACATAGATGATCGGTATGTATTTGGCATCAAAGCATATACTTAGTGTATTAGTATGTACATAAGTATGTATGTATGTACATATATTAAAATTTACCTACATACATACATATATATTTCATGAAGAATCGCATAAAATCGTTTAAAGAAATATCTAATAGAAGTAAAGTTTGTATTATTACCCAAATAATTAATATACGTTTAAGGTAATTAGTTTAAATTTATACATTTACATTAAAAGTTTTGATATCATCTTAAAAGATCTAGCGGTCGCACATGTGCTGATATATAATTATGTGTGCATGTAAACAAATATGACAGACCATACTCATAATTCTTGTAAATTTGTCTACATGGAACATAAGTATGTATGTATGTAAATATGTACACTCAACACTTGTGACGCTGCTGATGCTATTTGATACTATTGTTGTTTTTTGTAGAACAATATTTGTAGTTAGTGCGGGCGACATATTTATGTACGCAGATATGTACATGTGTAGACTTGTGTATGCATTATTTGTGTGGGTACGCATACGCACAAATGCAAAATGTTACATTGTACATACGAGCCTCCGTACATATAGCAGTGCGCACATTATATTACTGATAAACGATAATATCACGATTTGAATTTGAATTGTACTTACTAATATGTAGATGCGTGAAAAATTAAAAATGAAATGTATTACTGCTATTGTAATATATTAAGTTTTTGATGTGAAACATCTATAGGCGTGGGTAAACATGATTGTCGCCGTGGCGATACAGGCCCGTGGTTACATCACAACACTTCTCAACAAACCAGCGTAAATATGTATGTATGTTTGTGTATGAGCTTGCATACATATCGACACAGATTTAGCAAGCCACGTAAAAATATACATATATAAGTTAAGAAATTTTAAGTGAATTTCTTTTAAAAAAATTTTATTTAGTTCTTCTTTGTTTGATTACAGAGCTAAGACTAAAACTTAAAAATTAATTTACTTAAAAGCGTTTTAAATTTGGACTGG
>NW_026092699.1:0-7162 GCF_024586455.1 Bactrocera neohumeralis | reverse complement strand
GTTTAAAAATTTTGCGAAGTCACGAAGGGGTCGCCCCAATATCTGTCGGCGTTCTTTTTGCCATCAACGTGGCAGCCCAAGGCAAGAAGTACTCCCCAGATGACATACGTGTGGAATTATGGATCGTGGTCAATCAGCAAGATATCGTCACGATGTCACCATATATTCACCATAAGACAATAATTCACAGTCAAAACTCATATCAATCTTGAGTATTGCAGTTTGGTGTGATCGATAAAGTACGTTTGTAATTACGTCACCACGGAAGCAAAATGGCGGTTATTGGTCTTGAACGATACGGTCCATATGTGAACTGCAATAAAGCGCTTTGAAGGATATTTACTTTTGCAATTCATGAACGTTTTCCGACTGTTGTGCGTCTCGCAGTTAATTTGGAGAATGGCCAAAGAGTGTATTTCAACCCAGAGAATACAGTACAGCCAGTGGAAACACCGCCAACAACAAAATTAACATTGACGAGTTTTTTCTCAAGTTTCGTCAGTGATCCGTTTGCGAGAACATTGTTCTATTCGAAATGCTTTGATATTATGCATGGAATGCATCATCGAGAAATAGTTACGCAGAAAGCAAGACCAACCAGTATATGGCCATCCAGGTGTGTTCTTAACTAATGCATTAGGACTAATTTATACAATCCACCCGAAAAACGATGATTGCTTCTACCTTCGGTTGCTATTGATTAATGTACGCAGTTCAACTTAATTTGAGTCATTGCGTAGTGTGAAAGGTATGGTGTGTGCAACTTACTGAAAAGCATGCCAGCAATTACAATTGCTGGAACATTTTAATCACTGGAATGAAATGAAGTTCGCACACTTTTCGCGATAAACATTTCGACATATCAGATTTCAAATCCGCGTCAAATACGGGATACGAAGACATATAACATCGTCTTCATCTTGATATCAATACCATCTCCTTTTTATCAATTCACGAAAAATTAACTCATCACGAATGTTCGCATTTTGACCAAATTATCGTAAATACGATTCCTTGAGTGCACGCGCAATGTTAGCTACCAGTGCGCGGATGTTGTTGATTGAACTGGAAGACTCAAAGTCAAATTTCGGGAGACTTGCGCTCGTATAAATCGATCGATCGTCTTGACAATAAAGACGACGCCGTGAATTATCCAGTGGAATTTCTAAATGGGAGAGGCTTGTTATGCCACCGCATCCTTTGCGTCTCAAAGTTGGATCTGTCGTTATGACGTTTCACAACAGGACACAAGGATAGTCGCACAGTGTGTGGCATACATTTGAAATGCTATGTTTTTCACTCGACCAGATGCTCACGAGTTGAAAAACCATCTTTTTCTGTACACCGAACAGAAACCAAAAATGTCGTTTATCAAGCTACGTTACATTGAAAAAAAATGATATGATAAATTTAACTTTCTTTTCATTTCAAAACACATAATTTTACGCAAGACAACGGCTAGTTTTCAAATATAGTGTTATGTAACTCTTTTTCCCAGTAATGATTTTCAGTACAAAAATATATACATATTTTATATACATATAAACAGAACATATTTCTATGCCAGCATACACGCATTTACGGCATATCTCTAATTAAAATAAATTGGATAAGCTATTGTATTGACTATAAACTTGCAAGCAATCTTAACTAATATATTTTAGTTGCATTCTCTGCATATTCCTTTTGGTCGATCCAATATTGAAAAGCTTTGCCATATTATTTCAAAAACAGTTCATGGAGTTCTCTGGAAGAAAATTCAAGGATTTAGAATATTTTATTCTCAACCTTCTAAATTGTTACCCACCTGTTTTCCATTTCAGTTCCTTTTAAAATTTACCGTTTCAAACGGGCTACACGTTTCAACCCTTGTATTTATGTTATAACCGGTGATGACCGAATTCAGTAAAATATGACAGTGTATCTTCAAATCATATGTTTTGTTAATAGGAACAAAATATTTCTCCACGTAGTAATATCAATGCACCATAGATTTTCTCTTTTGTTTTGTTACCACTATTTATACTTTTATATTTTCAAAGGCACCCTAGTTTATCTTCTTCTCATATACATACTTCCTGAGATACATTAGCTGAAGTTGTCTTCATTTCCTGCTTCTGTAAAACGAAATAGTTCTTTTACTTTATATTAAGTAATGAGTCGATATGCGCAGACGTTCCTGTCATCTAAATAACATGTATAACTTTGAAGTAGGGTGCATGCTCAGCAAACTGCATTAGGATATGAATTATAATTGTAAGAGGAAGCGCTTGAAGAATCCATTGAAGGTGAAACCAGTTGGTCAGCTGGCATTGTGTCGCAGAGTGCATTAGAGGTTATTTCGGATTTACAAGGTAAAGCTAAATGAAGAAAATAATTTGTTTTTCAAAGGATATACAAGTAATAATAAGTTCAATATACTATATTTTCATGTGGACAAAAATATTCAGACTTTTAGTTTAAAACTTCGCGCAAAAAAACCTATTTCCTCGAATTATTTTTTTCTACGTCGGTATGGATTGTCAATGACAGCTGTGCCTAAAGTCGCATCAAAATAATAATTAGTATTTTGTATACGCTTGCCTTCTGAAGTGCATTCTGCGTTTTTACGATAAGTAAAATTATTCAACAAAAGAAGTCCCATTCAATTTTGTGAGCGGAATCAAATTTAATTGCTGCAAATTATTAGGACCCAAGAGCCAGGTTGACTCCAAGACGGCCATGAACATAAATCTGATGATAAACATGTCAATAAATGCCATGAACAAGTCAAGGTTATGTTGCTTGTTTTCTTCGATTGTCGAAATTCCACAAGTATCGTGCTACAACCGTATTCGCCTGATTTAGCTCCTTGTGAAGGCATTAAACGTGAATCGGTACGCGCATTGAAGGCTATTTCGGAAATTGACTTACATTATGACAAGTGTATTGGTGCCAAGGGGATTTGTGGAGGACAACTTATTTTTTTAAAGAATAAAATTAAGAATTTTAACATAATGAACCAAGTCTTACTAATTCTTGCACATATATACAATACATTTACTCAAATATAAGAATCAAGATTTTGAAATATATACACATGTATAAAAGACAAAAGGCTGTTTTTCAGAATGAATATGCCACCAATTTCTCAGTTTAATCACAAAGTTTGGTATATACATTTTTGCCAATATAGTTACAGAAAAACTAAAATAAATGCCAATACCCAATTGAGAACGAAAGTGGCTGGATTGCTAATGGCTGGCGGTCGGTGTTCAAGCGCAACTAAATGTCACAATAGTTCACTGGTTGCCGCAATGCATACAAAGCGACGTTTGAATAAGTGTTTAAATTGGAATTCAAACAAATGTATACATATATACTTGTATATTTATATGTAGCTTTATGGCAATATGTTCCATTGTTTTTTGCTCGGAGTGTAGCGCGTGAATCCGTAACCCCAGTGCTATACGTCGATTAATTCGCTACATCACGTCATTTCAGTCGGCAGCTGGAAAATCTAATCACCAAATATGAGCAATGAAAAGGCAATAAATGGTAGTAAAGTGAAAAAATGTGTTGCAGAAAGGCTTTTGCTTTAAGTGAAAAGAGCTCACAACGTCAATAAGTAATAGGCAAATGTTCTGGCGAAACAAAGAAATAAATGGACCAAAATTTTTGTATTACAAAAATCAATTTTTAGAAATCTTGTTTGGGCAATAAATTTTCATTAACACATTCCAAAAACCCAATAAACAGTATATATATAGTATATAGATATAATATATCCAACATATCAAAGAGCAAATACTTTCAGGAAAACATGTGTGCATAAGCTATAAGTAAAAAATCGCTTGAACTATATGTGATATTATACATGCCTAAGAGTAAAGTTGTTTGCTTGGTTCGTGACCTTTTGGTTCAAGTCTCCACTGATCTTTATTATTGTTATGTGAAACAAAAGTTGAACAGAATAAACCCTGCAATATTCAACCTGCATTACCGCAAACCACGACGAAATGAGGTTATTGGAGGAAGAGCTAAGTCCCTGTGTAACATTTAATACTCTTGCTACTAGAAGAAAAAGCTTCAAATCAAACCTTTTATTATACTCTGAAGTACATTTTTCCAAAAAGAAGCATACAGTCAGAAAATATCAGAGAACCTATCAGCTATCCCGTCTTTTTGTCTGACGATGTATTGTCGTTCAGCTCTTAAGATATCGATCTTAACATTTTATACCCGCATTTTTCTCCGCCAGAAACAACTATTTGTCGGTACTGCCACTATCGAACCATACGAACTGATCGGTTTGAAAAATTATCTAACGAAATTCGTCGAAGATTATAGTGCTGAAATTATACAGGACGTATTACTACTGACGCTGTCCTTTAGTTAACAAATTTACCCAACGCATGGGCAAATTCAAGCTAATTGTCGCACTCTACACTGGCCACTACAAGCTGAAGAAGCACTTATAGAATATGGGCCTAGCTTCGTGAACAAACTGCCAGTTCTGCAGGCAAGGAGCCTGATACACTAGAACAATAAGTATGCAGATTCAGGATAAAGCCCCTTGGATCCATGTTTCAATTTGGATCAAGATCTGCCTTACTTATAGTATATTGGGACTTTATCAATAAAACTGGGGCTATGTGAGTCTTTGTGATGATTGAATAATTGAACTTAAACAGTACCAAAGGCTTACTACTGTACGCAAACTGGATCAGTGTCAGATAAAACAAGAAGAATTAAAATTTTACAGAGCCATATTTTCTATCACAAATGTATGAAACCAACGCTACACATGGAATAAATTTCCAAGAAAATATGTTTCTTCTGTGGAAGAAGGAAATCAAAACTAAGAAATTTTTCAAAATATGATATTCTTGATTTTTTAAAAATATATATCCTTCTTTATGAATTTATAACACAGTAATTTAAGTAAATTCCGAAATTCAATGTTGATGAGAAGCTTAGTAAAATAAAAATAATACAAAGCCAGCTAGATAAAAAAGAGTTGCGAAGAAGAGAATAAACAAGCAGGCTTAAGGTTGGTACGCAGCCTCAAGCAATTGCTCAAGAAAAAAGTACATTATTTCTCAAGTAATTGTGGCAGCTGGTTACGCATTGTGAATGATCCACATTAGAAGAGCAAGAGAGAATAAACAAAGAAAACGAACTTTGTGCGTAATATGTATGTGTGTATGTGTATGGTAACATAAATATTTTCATTGAGATTTAAGAAATGTTGTTGATGATTGGTAGGTTTTATACAACATTTCAAAATGGAATATACAGGGTTACCCACTGAAGTGTTACCAAATTCAACTGCTATAACTACCACACTATTAATGACAGCGCGCTTAAATTTACACCAATAACAAATCATTCCATTGTTTACAAGCGTACAAAAACATTTTAGTCTGTGTCGTGAAAAAAAAGTTATACGTGATGGAATTTAAACGTAATAGTGTGATTGCTTTTATATTTGGCTGGAAAAATCACAAGCAGCAATTGTTCGTCAGCTAAAACATCTCGAAGTGAACAAAATGTTTGTGTATCGCACTATAAATCGTTACAATGATACTGGCAGCATCGCAAAACGCCATGGAGGTGGTCATAAGAAAACAGCAACATCACCTGAGATGATTCTTGAACGAAATCCACGTCGAAGTGGCAATCAAATGGCTAAAGAGCTGAAAATTTCGCAAAGTTCAATGCAACGACTGTTGAAAAATGAGCTAAAGGTCAAGCCTTACAAGTTCCAAAAATGACACAATCTTACACCGCAGCAAAAAAAAGTTAGACTCGAAAGAGCGAAGGAGTTGTTACACTTGCACGAACGTGGCGAATTTCCGAACATTGTGTTTTCTGGTGAGAAGAATTTCCCTATTGAGCAATTCATAAACTCTCAAAATGACCGTGTTTACTTGACCGAACGCACGTACGAGAATTTGGGGTTTTTGAATGGCCACCTGAAGTAATTTCCATCGCAAGTGATGGTGGCTGGGCTGCCGTGACCGCTGATGGGCGCTCTCTCCAGTCGTTTTCATCGAGCCTGGTGTCAAAGTAAATGCGACTTTATTATCGTGAAAATATTTTGGAAGGTGCTTTAGAGCCGTGGGCACGTAAAACACTTCGGCCGGAAAGAATGGACGTTCCAACAAGACTTCGGCGCCGTCACATAAAGCGAGAATTAACCAAGAGTGGTTAAAAATCATGTTCCACGCTTCATTTCGTCGACAATGGCTTTCTGCATTCACCAGACGCAAATCTGATGTACTTTCTTTTCCATTGGGTCCATTTTAGAGAGAGCAAGGTGCGGACTAAAAAATACATTCAGTATGGATGCGTCAAGAAAGGATTACGAATGGGCCAAAATACCACAAGCTCACATTCGTGCAGCATGCAACTCTGCTTGACCGTTTGAGGGCCATAGTCAAGGCAAAAGGTGGCCACATCGAGCTAAAGTGAATGGATTCTAAATTTTTGATTATTTTCATACATTTTTGTCATTGAAATCATTAAAAATATTATCAAACTAAAAAATTATAGTCGTTTGAATAGGTAACACTGAGTGGGTAACCCTGTACTTCATTATAATGATTTAACTAATTTAGAATGAATTTGACGATTACTTGAATTTCCTTCAAGAAAACAATTGTTGATTTGATGTTTCTTCGCAAAACCAGGTTTGCCATATTCACATTTTACTGAAAAAAAGTATCAAAAATTAGTACTAGATTTCTTGAGAGCTGCGTACTAGCACAAGTAAATTTATCGCAGGAAAGTTTCTTGACCGTTTCTTGCGTTTTATATGAAGTTTTAACGTTTTTGAGAGCTGCGTACTAAGCTTTAGAAATGGAAAATAAATAGTGGAAATGCATGTTTCTAGCTAACAATATTTTAATATAAGTATTAGGTTGTCAAAAAGTCTTGCGGTATTTTTCATATTGGCGCGAAAGCGCGTTCTAGTTTTATTCGTCGCATCGGGTCATGCTTATACCTTTTGAAAGCTCTATTTCACGCTAACACGTGTTTGATTGATTGTCGTTTTTTTTAAGTCGTTCGTGAGTTATAGCGTCGCAAACATGAAGCAAAATAAAGAGAAAATACGGCATATTTTACAGTACTAATACGATAAAGGCAAAAATGCATCCGCCGCCAATAAAATTTGTGC
>NW_026092698.1:0-6944 GCF_024586455.1 Bactrocera neohumeralis | reverse complement strand
CGATTGCATAATATGTGTGTACCAAAAATCAATTTTACATCTTAATTTAAGATTGAAATTGTTCCAAATACACTATAGCATATTGCATAAAAAAGGTTAACAAAAAAACATCAAAACGGCTAGTTAGAATAAATATGTAAAGTTCATATTTTTACCATCTTGAAATCAGTTCTAAAAATCATTTTACACTAAACGTAAAAAAAATAGTTTAAAAATCAATTTTCAAAATAATTTAAGATTGTCTACAAATAAATACACTGTCGCTATTGTATAGAACAACTCTATGACAACTCCAATAACATCAAAACGGCTAATTTGCATAAATATGTAAAGTTCATATTTTTACGCATTTTAATATCGATTGCATAACATGTGTGTACCAAAAAATCAATTTTACATCTTAATTTAAGATTGTAAAATTGTTCCAAGCATTTCTTGTGCATAATAATTTTAAATATTTGGACAACTCTATGACATACTCCAATTAACCGTCCGAAAACGAGTTGTTAAATATGTAAAGTTCATATTTTTACGCATGATATGGATGATATAAAATGAATTTGTAAAAAGGCAATTCTACAAAGCTTCAAAAACGGGTATTGAAATCTATTGAGTGAGGTTGATGAAGAAGCAGAAGAGGGCCTGGATTTTGATGATTCTACGAATGATTACGTACCACCGGGTATAAATCCAAAGAATCTGATGCTGAAAACGGATGATGCTTGAAGAAGATCGATATCGATCCGATGAGCAGATAAAATCAATTGTTTGACAGCAATTAAGATTGAAGAGATGGATTTCAAAGGAGGCAGATGAACAGCGCCTGGTTCGCTGGTTTCAAAAGAAAACACTACCTGGCTTTCCAATCTGCCTAATCAAGCAATTCGATTGAGTGTTCATAATATGTTTCGTGGCACTGCTGTTGGCCCATCTCGTGCTACCAAAGGACTCATCGAGTCAACACATTTCATTTGATTTTCGCCCCATCGATGTTCGATCAAGTTCTAACAACTATTGATACTAACGCGAAAGCCGAAAAAACGTTTCAAAAGTGGAATGAACAAAACCTCAACAGAAAGAAGAGAATGTGGAATAAAGTGACAATTGTTAAATTGAGAGCATTCATTGGGCTCTTATTTTTGGCAGGTGTTAATAAGTCTAACGATGAAGACATTGATGTATTGTGGACTACAGAAGCAGTTTGTTACTCCGTGCTGTAATGCCAAAAAATCTCGGTTCAAGACAATTTTGCGGTTCATTCGGTTTGATAATGAGCGTAAATCCTCGACTAAAAACGATAAGGCTGCTCCAATTTCTGCATTATGGGCTTTAATGAACAAAAATCTTCGCCGCTACTATCAACCATCAGGACAGATAACAGTTCCACGAACAACTATTTGCATATCGCGGAAGAACTAGATTCACGACAACTACAATACCATCAAAACTGCAAAGTATGGCATAAAAGTGTGGTTCGCATGCGATGCAAAGTCATTTTATCCTCTCAACTGCAGATTTACACAGGAAAGGAATCGAATTGGAGTCGTGCAACTAATGTAGGAGAGAATGTCGTGCGAAGACTGGTTTACCCTTGGCAAAACACCGGAAGAACCATAATCTGTGATAACTTTTTTACTTCATTGAATCTGGCTAGACATTTGATGTCGAAAGGGCTCTCTCTTCTTGGTACTGTTCGTCAAAACAAAACATTTGTGCCAAATGAAATGAAAGCTATTGAAATGACACTCGGAAGTTCTCCTAATTCCGGCAATATTGCGAACCACTTGCCTGATATTTCTAACGACTTTCAACCTATGCACCCTGTTCGATGTCAAAATTGTGAAGCTGGAAAGCGTAAAACCACACGCAAGATTTGCAGTTGGTGTAAAAAACCTGTATGTGACACACATGCCACAACATATACTTTGGGTAAATGTCGTACGATGATTGATATTTAAACATTTTCAATTTAACTATGTATCTAAAAATCATATATTACATAATAAATATGCATTCAAGTATAAAACTCTTAGTACCAGTGTTTTTGTTCATATGTTGACATAGTTTTCCATACAAACACATAATTGCTACAAATGTAGAATTCCGACCGCCAAAGTAAGTTTACAATCCCGAGCACATAAAGGTTAAAACGGCTAATTGACAGAAATATGTAAAGTTAATATTTTTACAAAACTTGAAATCGATTGCTTAATGTGTATGTACTCAAAAAATCGTTTCTACACCTTAATTGAAGATTGTGAAATTGTTCCAAATACACTGTCGTTATGGCTATACGACAACTCTATGACAACTCCAATAGCATCAAAACGGCTAATTTGCATAAATATGTAAAGTTCATATTTTTACGCATCTTGATATCGATTGCATAATATGTATGTACCAAAAAATCAATTTTACATCTTAATTTAAGATTGTAAAATTGTTCCAAATACACTGTCGCTTTTGCTATAGAACAACTCTATGACAACTCCAATAACATCAAAACGGCTAATTTGCATAAATATGTAAAGTTCATATTTTTACGCATCTTGATATCGATTGCATAATATGTATGTACCAAAAATCAATTTTACATCTTAATTTAAGATTGTAAAATTGTTCCAAATACACTGTCGCTATTGCTATAGGGCAACTCTATGACAACTCCAATAACATCAAAACGGGTAATTAGCAAAAATATGTAAAGTTCATATTTTTACGCTACCTGATATCGATTGCATATTGTGTATGTATCAAAAAATCGATTCTACACCTTAACATAAGATTGTGAAATTGCTCCAAATACACTGTCGCTATGGCTATAGACAACTCTATGACAACTCCAATAACATCAAAACGGCTAATTAGCATAAATATGTAAAGTTCATATTTTTACGCATCTTGATATCGATTGCATAATATATGTGTACCAAAAAATCAATTTTACACCTTAATTTAAGATTGTAAAATTGTTCCAAATACACTGTCGCTATTGCTATAGACAACTCTATGACAACTCCAATAACATCAAAACGGCTAATTTGCATAAATATGTACATTTCATATTTTTACGCAACTTGATCTTGATTGCTTAATGTGTATGTACATATGTACTAAAAAATCAATTATACACTTTAATTTAAGATTGTGAAATTGCTCCAAATACACTGTCGTTATGGCTATACGACAACTCTATGACAACTCCAATAACATCAAAACGGCTAATTAACAGAAATATGCAAAGTTCATATTTTTACGCATCTTGGTATCGATTGCTTAATGTGTATGTACTAAAAAATCAATTTTACACCTTAATATAAGATTGTAAAATTGTTCCAAATACACTGTCGCTATGGCTATACGACAACTCTATGACAACTCCAATAACATCAAAACGGCTAATTTGCATAAATATGTAAAGTTCATATTTTTACGCATTTTGATATCGATTGCTTAATGTGTATGTACCAAAAAATAATTATACACTTTAATATAAGATTCTGGAGCTTTTCCAAATACACTGTCGTTATGGCTATACGACAACTCTATGACAACTCCAATAACATCAAAACGGCTAATTTGCATAAATATGTAAAGTTCATATTTTTACGCAACTTTATGTCGATTCCTTAGTGTATGTGTACAAAAAAATCGATTCTACTCCTTAATATAAAATTGTTAAATTGTTCCAAATACACTGTCGCTATTGCTATACGACAACTCTATGACAACTCCAATAACATCAAAACGGCTAATTTGCATAAATATGTAAAGTTCATATTTTTACGCATCTTGATATCGATTGCTTAATATGTATGTACTAAAAAATCAATTATACACCTTAATTTAAGATTGTAAAATTGTTCCAAATACATTGTCGCTATTGCTATACGACAACTCTATGACAACTCCAATAACATCAAAACGGCTAATTAACAGAAATATGCAAAGTTCATATTTTTACGCATCTTGATATCGATTGCATAATATGTATGTACAAAAAAATCTTAATAATATAAGATTGTAAAATTGTTCCAAATACACTGTCGCTATTGCTATAGGACAACTCTATGACAACTCCAATAACATCAAAACGGCTAATTTGCATAAATATGTAAAGTTCATATTTTTACGCATCTTGATATCGATTGCTTAATGTGTATGTATCAAAAAATCAATTTTACATATTAATTTAAGATTGTAAAGTTGTTTCAAATACACTGTCGCTATTGCTATACGACAACTCTATGACAACTCCAATAACATCAAAACGGCTAATTAGCATAAATATGTAAAGTTCATATTTTTACGCATCTTGATATCGATTGCATATTGTGTATGTACCAAAAAATCAATTTTACATCTTAATTTAAGATTGTAAAATTGTTCCAAATACACTGTCGCTATTGCTATAGAACAACTCTATGACAACTCCAATAACATCAAAACGGCTAATTTGCATAAATATGTAAAGTTCATATTTTTACGCATCTTGATATCGATTGCATAATGTGTATGTACCAAAAATCAATTTTGCATCTTAATTTAAGGTTGTAAAATTGTAAAATTGTTCCAAATACACTGTCGCTATTGCTATACGACAACTCTATGACAACTCCAATAACTTCAAAAGGCTAATTAGCATAAATATGTAAAGTTCATATTTTTACGCATCTTGATATCGATTGCATAATATGTATGTACCAAAAAATCAATTTTACATCTTAATTAAGATTGTAAAATTGTTCCAAATACACTGTCGCTATTGCTATAGACAACTCTATGACAACTCCAATAACATCAAAACGGCTAATTTGCATAAATATGTAAAGTTCATATTTTTACGCATCTTGATATCGATTGCATAATATGTATGTACCAAAAAATCAATTCTACATCTTAATTTAAGATTGTAAAATTGTTCCAAATACACTGTCGCTATTGCTATAGGACAACTCTATGACAACTCCAATAACATCAAAACGGCTAATTTGCATAAATATGTAAAGTTCATATTTTTACGCATCTTGATATCGATTGCATAATATGTATGTACCAAAAATCAATTTTACATCTTAATTTAAGATTGTAAAATTGTTCCAAATACACTGTCGCTATTGCTATAGAACAACTCTATGACAACTCCAATAACATCAAAACGGCTAATTAGCATAAATATGTAAAGTTCATATTTTTACGCATCTTGATATCGATTGCATAATGTGTATGTACCAAAAAATCAATTTTACACTTTAATTTAAAATTGCAAAGTTGCTCCAAATACACTGTCGCTATTGCTATAGGACAACTCTATGACAACTCCAATAACATCAAAACGGCTAATTAGCATAAATATGTAAAGTTCATATTTTTACGCAACTTGATATCGATTGCTTAATGTGTATATATGTACTAAAAAATCAATTCTACACCTTAATTTAGGATTGTTAATTTGTTCCAAATACATTGTCGCTATTGCTATAGGACAACACTATGACAACTCCAATAACATCAAAACGGCTAGTTAGCATAAATATGTAAAGTTCATATTTTTACGCAACTCGATATCGATTGCTTAATGTGTATGTATCAAAAAATCAACTCTACACCTTAATTTGAGATTGCAAAGTTGTTCCAAATACACTGTCGCTATTGCTATAGAACAACTCTATGACAACTCCAATAACATCAAAACGGCTAATTTGCATAAATATGTAAAGTTCATATTTTTACGCATCTTGATATCGATTGCATAATATGTATGTATCAAAAAATCAATTTTACATCTTAATTTAAGATTGTAAAATTGTTCCAAATACACTGTCGCTATTGCTATAGAACAACTCTATGACAACTCCAATAAAATCAAAACGGCTAATTTGCATAAATATGTAAAGTTCATATTTTTACGCATCTTCATATCGATTGCATATTATGTAGGTATGAACCAAAAAATCAATTTACATCTTAATTTAAGATTGTAAAATTGTTCCAAATACACTGTCGCTATTGCTATAGAACAACTCTATGACAACTCCAATAACATCAAAACGGCTAATTTGCATAAATATGTAAAGTTCATATTTTTACGCATCTTGATATCGATTGCATAATATGTATGTACCAAAAAATCAATTTTACACCTTAATTTAAGATTGCAAAGTTGTTCCAAATACACTGTCGCTATTGCTATAGGACAACTCTATGACAACTCCAATAACATCAAAACGGCTAATTAGCATAAATATGTAAAGTTCATATTTTTACGCATCTTGATATCGATTGCTTAATGTGTATGTACTAAAAAATCTATTCTACACCTTAATAAAGGATTATGAAATTGCTCTTAATACACTGTCGCTATTGCTATAGGACAACTCTATGACAACTCCAATAACATAAAAACGGATAGTTAGCATAAATATGTAAAGTTCATATTTTTACGCAACTCGATATCGATTGCTTAATGTGTATGTATCAAAAAATCAACTCTACACCTTAATTTGAGATTGCAAAGTTGTTAGGGCTCCAATAACATCAAAACGACTAATTAGCATAAATATGTAAAGTTCATATTATTACGCAACTTGATATCGATTGCATAATATGTATGTACAAAAAAATCAATTCTACATCTTAATTTAAGATTGTAAAATTGTTCCAAATACACTGTCGCTATTGCTATAGACAACTCTATGACAACTCCAATAACATTAAAACGGCTAATTTGCATAAATATGTAAAGTTCATATTTTTACGCAACCTGATATCGATTGCATAATGTGTATGTACCAAAAAATCAATTCTACACCTTAATATAAGATTGTTAAATTGTTCCAAATACACTGTCGTTATTGCTATAGACAACTTTATGACAACTCCAATAACATCAAAACTGCAAATTTGCATAAATATGTAAAGTTCATATTTTACGCAACTTGATA
>NW_026092697.1:0-7091 GCF_024586455.1 Bactrocera neohumeralis | reverse complement strand
AATTGGGGTTTTTCCCGGTTTTCAAAATTCAATTTTTTCAAACCTTTCGACTATTACAATGACACCATCAGTGAAGAAATAACCTAAAGTATCTTGCGGATATATGTATATATTTCCTTTTGTTTGCTTTACATCCTAGTACTAAAAGTTGAGTTCCTCATTCGATTTATTATAACAACTATGCAGTATTGGAAAACCTATTTTCCTATCATGTATGTAAAATGTTATTACATATTTAGCTGATAGGCTGGTTTTCTTACCATTTGTCTATCAATTACTTCTTTCTATGTATTTTAGTGGAAGATTCATTTTAATCCCATAGTGTTTTGAATCGATATCAGGCATACACAAAGGTTTATACACCAAAGGGACTAGGCAGATTTTGCAACTCTATTATGACTTTGTAAAAAAGGTAGTAGGCACGATTATTTTTAAATCCCTGTAAATAACTTCATTTTGAATTCAACTGGGGTTTGTAATATTCCAAACTCGCGATATACTGAACAATAGAAACTAGACCTCACTAGAAGCTTTTTATGAAGACTTGAATTCAAATAAGTCTTTTACCTTCACCAATTTTAACATTTTTTCACTTATTCCCCAAGACAAATATCGAAAACAGATCAATCTTGGTTTTTTCAAATATGACTCTAATGGAACTGTTTGAAACCACGGTTAGTTTATCATTTTTTCCCAAAGAAGGCATTCTTTGAAGTTACTAACGTATTTTTACATGAATATATTCGCATTTTTCTCATAATCTAAAGCTATTAGGTTTTCAAAAAGTCTTGCGATTTCGCTAGTTGGCGCTAAACGCGATTTTTTTTTATTCGTCGCATCGGGTCATGGCCTTTTTGGAAAGCTCTTTTCACGCGCTAACACGTGTTTGATTGATTGTCGTTTCTTTTAAGTCGTTCGTGAGTTATAGCATCGCAAACATGGAGCAAAATAAAGAGAAAATACGGCATATTTTACAGTACTACTACGATAAAGGCAAAAATGCAACTCAAGCCGCCAATAAAATTTGTGCAGTTTATGGATCCGATACAGTTTCCATTTCCACCGCACAAGGATGGTTTCAACGTATTCGTTCTGGTGTAGTGGTGGTCGAAGATGCGCCACGCTCCGGAAGGCCTGTCGTCGAAAATTGCGATAAAATCGCTGAATTGGTCGAAAGAGACCGGCATAGTACCAGCCGTAGCATCGGTCAAGAGGTGGGCATGAGTCATCAAAAATTCAATTCAATTTCAATAAAAAAAAAAAAAAAAAAAATCAATAAAAATACCGCAAGACTTTTTTGACAACCCATTACTTTAGGATTGAATTGAAAAAAATTTGTTGATATTGTTGTTGTTTACAAAATAACCTTAAATCTTCCCCAAATAAGCTTTAAGGACTGCTACTATGACGACTGGCTCTTTCTCTACTTGGTATAACGAACTCAAGAAGTGCAACTTCTAGTCTTTGTGTTTTGCAATTAAATTCAGTATATATTCCAACACCCTGTAACAGCTGCTATAACAGCATCTGCTTTTGTTACAGTATTGACGTGTCACTCATTTCTCAACTATGATCAGATATTTTTTAAGGATCCATAAAATTTGCACCTTTTCGTTGCGGTTGTCGACATTTACTTTTTGGCTGTTGATTTGTGAAATTTCTTTTGTGGCGCTTGATGCAACTTCTACACCACATACTATTCTACATTGTGGTGTTACCGTTTGGTCGGGTGCTTGTATGTATTAGTGTGGCACAGAAAACCATATGCTTATCTATAACGCACCATGGCATTCTGCTTTTTTGTTGCCGAAGGAGTCTAAAAAACATTTCACGGAATACTATGCTTCACTCATTTTGCTTCAGCTATCACTCTTGATCTATAATAGTAGCTACCTATACCAGAATCAATATTCTTCTTTCCATATTTTTGCGTTTCGAGAACAATTTTGCCTTCATTTCACATTGCAGGAAAAAAATCTTTTTTACACTTCTGTTAACGAACCAAAAATGCGAATTCAAAAGAGAATCGAATTTATCGTGGCGCCTTTGTGTTTGTATAATTATCAAAGAGCGAACGGACAAATGCACATTTTAGGACTGGTGTGTTCTACAATATAGACAAATTTTGGTACAGTATCTGAAAAATGAAATTAGAAATCACAAAATATTCGAAAATTCAAAAGTTCCAGTCCAATATTATTAAAATTTTATTAGTTTGTTTCATTGTGGAAAAGTAAGTATTTGTTATTGTAAAATTACTGTCGATATATTCTTTCGAATATTGCCTAATACACAAATTCTCAATTAAGGGGGTACTCTCATGTGAACGCATACATTTTACCGCTTTAGGAATTTTTTTTTTATGCGAAAAAAATTCACCATCATTTTATTTTTCTAATATATTTTTAGTTGTATTTTTGAAATGTACAAAAAAAATTTTTTTTTTTTCGTTTTTTACATTTTTAATATATTTTTTTTTTAAATCAACTACCAACAAAAAAAGTAGTGCACTGGTCATGGTGATAGCGGCTGTTCATGTTGTCTAAAATAAAAAAATCGAATGGGTTATTATTCAGTAGTTCTGCGGCTATCGTCCCTACCAAATATACAAAATTTCATAAGAAAAAAAAAAATTTCGAACTTAAAAAACAAGTCACGAAAATCTTGTTTTTTTTTCGTTAAAAATCGTTTAAAAAAAATATGAAAATATTTTCAAAAATAAACAATTCTGGTAGGGATGATAACTATAAATGAGTAGAAGAACATATGTAATTTTAAAGCAGTCAGTTTACTTTTTTTTTTAAGACCATAACAGTTTCAGAAAATGATGATTTGAGAAAAATGCGTTTAAAGTTTACCAATGCTAACAATAGTAACGTAGCAGCTGCAAACTTGTCATGGCGTCTGGTAGACAGTCGTTTGCGACACGTCGGCGACTATTAGCTGTAACTTATCAAATACTATGAATTTCGGTCCGAATTTTTCACAGCATGTTTTCAATAGGTTTTACTGTCAAAATATGGAAAATATAAAAAATCGATTTTTCGAAGTGATTACATGAGAATACCCCCTTAACAAATATTAATATGAAATTATATAATTTTGTCTGGCTTTTAATCAGCGATCCATTATTTTTGTTAGGATCACCTTCGCGACCACATGCTTACTAAAAACATTTTGAATGAGTTCACATTCGCACTCTAAAATATTTTTTTTCCGTAATATTGCTTCAATTTGTTATGAACCCTTCCTTTTCATGAACTTTCCAACGCAGAGAAGACAGTAGGTACACTCACATCCAATCAGACTAAATCCTTGCTGATAAAATCGGTCTGCTTTTAATAATTGAACGATGTTGATGACGCTATAGAGTACATTAAGTATATCTTCCCATATTATACAATATTTGTCGTAAATATTTAGAAATCTCACGCAATCATTCTACAGAAAGCGTCATGGTCTTGCCCACTTGCCTTTAATGATCGACAATTCATAAAATGTTAATTTGGATAACACCTGAGCAACATTTTTAACTAGATTTGATGTATTTTCTCTATGAATTTTTTATTACTCTGTGTGAAAAAAGGGGCTGCGCTCCGACACTCTTCTTTTTATACTCTCGCAACAAAGTTGCTAAGGAGAGTATTATAGTTTTGTTCACATAACGGTTGTTTGTAAGTCCTAAAACTAAAAGAGTCAGATATAGGGTTATATATACCAAAGTGATCAGGGCGACGAGTAGAGTCGAAATCCGGATGTCTGTCTGTCCGTCCGTCCGTCCGTCTGTCTCCGTCTCCGTCCGTCTGTCCGTCCGTCCGTGCAAGCTGTAACTTGAGTAAAAATTGAGATATCATGATGAAACTTGGTACACGTATTCTCCATAAGAAGGTTAAGTTCGAAGATGGGCAAAATCGGCCAACTGCCACGCCCACAAAATGGCGGAAACCGAAAACCTATAAAGTGTCATAACTAAGCCATAAATAAAGATATTAAAGTGAAATTTGGCACAAAAGATCGCATTAGGGAGGGGCATATTTGGACGTAATTTTTTTGAAAAAGTTGGCGTGGCCCCGCCCCCTACTAAGTTTTTTGTACATATCTCGGAAACTACTATAGCTATGTCAACCAAACTCTACAAAGTCGTTTTCTTCAGGCATTTCCATATACAGTTCAAAAATGGAAGAAATCGGATAATAACCACGCCCACCTCCACACAAAGGTTATGTTGAAAATCACTAAAAGTGCGTTAACCGACTAACAAAAAACGTCAGAAACACTAAATTTTACGGAAGAAATGGCAGAAGGAAGCTGCACCCAGGCTTTTTTTAAAAATTGAAATGGGCGTGGTCGCCCACTTATGGACCAAAACCATATCTCAGGAACTACTCCACCGATTTCAATGAAATTCGGTATATAATATTTTCTTAACACCCTGATGACATGTACGAAATATGGGTGAAATCGGTTAACAACCACGCCTTCTTCCAATATAACGCTATTTTGAATTCCATCTGATGCCTTCTGTGTATAATATACATATGTATATATTTGGAACCAATGATGATAGCGGAATTAAACTTTACACAAATACGGTATTTGAAAATATGTAAATGACGGATAATGAAATCTCGATCATCACTTTATCATGCGAGAGTATAAAATGTTCGGTGACACCCGAACTTAGCCCTTCCTTACTTGTTTTCTTATGCTACTAGTTATTTATCGAACATCTTTTTAGTTCGTTTTGGGTGGTGTTATCGTCATTAGCAGTCCAAAAACAATTGAGACAACAATGAGCTGCTAAAAGTGAGTTTTTCGTTTCTTGCGATGTCGAAATTTGTTGAGCAAAGAATTTGCATTAAATTTTGTTTACGGAATCAATTTTCTGCTGCGGCTACGTTGAGGATGGTGCAGAAAGCCTTTGGTGATGAGGCTACGTTCAAAAAATGTTTACAAAGTGGTATAGTGAGTTCCAAGTCGGCCGAACGTGAAGAAGAAGATGAGAGGGCGACCATCAACCTCAACCGACGAAGCTCACGTTCAACAAATCAAAGATTTTGTGTTGAAAAACCGTCGATTAACAATTAGAGACCTTGCTGATGAAGTCGACATATCGAAAGGCTCAGCCAATACCATTTTGAAGAATGTTTTGGGCCTCAAGCGCGTCAAATATCGACTGGTACCGAAAACATTGAATTTTTTTGGAAAAAAGGCGTCGCGTTGAAGTGTGTGAAACGATGCTTTCCGACAAACAGGGTGTCATGAAACGCATTGTAACTGGCGATGAGACATGATCTATGCTTACGACCTCCGAAACAACCGATCAATCGAGCGAATATCGTGCCAAAAGAGAGCCGAGACCAAAATAATCGCGCCAAAGTCGCTCAAAAATCAAGGTCATGTTGACTGTTTTTTTCGATTATCGTGGTAAGTGCATTATGAATTCCTTCCAACCGGTCAAACAGTCAACAAGGAATGTTATTTGAACGTTGTGCGTCGTTTGCGTAATGCTATCCGCCTAAAAGGCCGGAATTCGTGGAAAGACAATTTTTGTTTTTACACCACGATAATGCACTATCCCAACCCATATCTTTCCCGCAACCCCCATTCCCCTGATCGGGCCCCTCCGGGGACACGTTTTTATACGATAGGGGAGATTAAGCCGAGCAAGAGGGAACGAAGGTGGGGGAAGTGACGACAATAAAATTTGAAGTTTGGGAAAATCCTTTGGGCAAAGGTTTGCATTTGGGAGGATTATTTGGGGGGTAATTTTTGGAAAATAAAAAAAAATTTTTCAAAATAAAAAATGTCCCTAATTTTTCGGAAAATTTAACAACCAAGATGTATATAAGGGAACCCTTTATTGAAGTTTTCACAACAGTGTCTAAAACATTAGTGATTACAACATCTTGAGGAAAAAAAATATTTTTTTGTTAGCAAATTTTTCCCCAAAGGGGGATATATACAATACCAATTGCAGAGCCAACAGCACCATTTGTTGTGACATATTTCAAAATGAATTATGTACGTGTCTTCTTTTCGGTAGTTCACCACCGAAGATGTTCATTTTACTTCTAAGTAAATTATGCGCTCTATGCGTCAGTGCCTTTGATTTGACTTTATCAAAGTTTTTGTTAATTATGCTACAATAAAACTTTGTCTCAAACTAATGTATCTATGCGTGCCTTTCGGAGTTCAAGGTATTCAACATAAAGGCTGCAGGTTATGACGCATGGTTTTACGCTTTCAATGGGTAATCAAAAAGAAACAATAGATCGGGATGACAAGTCGTATAATTTCTCTTGTTCATATAAATTCCGAAGTCCTGAAAGGGCACATGCATACATAAATACACTCAGCAAACACACATTTCAGACAACTTAATTTATTTTTGGAAAATCTTTTTATGAAATTGCAAAATAATGGAAAAGGAAAAATGGAAGGAAGTTTAAATGTGGATTTCCCGAAATTGGGATAAACTGTTTAACAACCGTTTGCTGTTGTTGTTTTTCCAATAAAATGTTGTTGCTGTTGTAGTTAGTGAGTCACTCAAACATATTGTTACCTCTTCATCCTTTCACCAGTCGCCCATAGCTGCCTACATCACTGTTGGCAGCCAACCAAGGTATGCAAATATTTGTGTGCACTCCAGGCAAATATTTAGGTTTTCTGATTAGATTCCCTTTGTAGTTACTGTTGCTTTATATGTATATATGTAATAATACTAACGTATTTGTTTCATATACTCGTATTACCTACATAGACATTTTTATGATGATTTTTCATAAGTTTAAAGCGGTGAGCCGCACGGACTATACACAAACACACCTGCACCTATACTTCCGAAAGTAGTTGCAAAGTGAAATTTAATAATTTTTTAAGTAAAATATCCCACAAGATCTAACTATGGAAGTTTCTGACCACAAAGGTTTGCTTAAGACTAGTGACAAACCTATACTGATCTTGATTCGCCCTATTGTACGCCTAACACAACTTCACACATTCCCTTTCTTTTCCCCCCAAAAGGTTTCCCAAACTTATATTCACGCTTAAAAAGAAAAAAGCGAAATTTAAAGTTAGAATTTTTCCAG
>NW_026092696.1:0-6918 GCF_024586455.1 Bactrocera neohumeralis | reverse complement strand
ATTTTTTTTTCCATTTAAATGGACCGGGCTGGGTTTTGGTGGTCCATTCGGAAAGTCAATTTTGGGAAATTTTTGGGCTTTTTGGCCGGAATGGCAAATTTTTCTTCGAAAGTTTTTTCCCGCTGGTAGTTGTTGGTTATTTGAGTTTTAGACTTGATGGCCCCAAAAAAAGCTAAAGGCGTTAAACCATGATCGGTGGCCAACCCCCATGCATCCAAAAAATCATGTTTGGGGTTTTTAGCGGGGAATCTTTGGGACCGTATTTTTTTCAAAGATGCTGTTGGACGCAACGTTCGGAATGGCGACCATGTTCGATGCTAAAAAACCCTTTTTGCCAAAAGGGAAAACTGAATTTGGGTTTTGGGACATGTGGTTTAAAAGATGGCGCATGCCAACAGCCGCATTCATGGCCATTTTGGGGAAAAACTTGGAAACAATTATCTCAAGAAATGGACCAAGTTGGCCACCAATATCAGGGTTTTAAGCCTTTAGACTTTTTTTTGGGGGGTTCTCAATCAAACAGTAAACGCAAATTCCGGCGAAAAAATTTCGAAGAAATTGGGGCTTTGGCGAAAGGGGCCTTTAAAAGATTTTCGAAGGACCACCTGGGCTTTTGGAAAATTTTAAAAAAATTTTATCTTAAAAAAGTAAATGTCAAAACCCAACAACTTTCAAAAAAGAACGATAATTTCAAATTTTATTTTTTAAAAAAGTTATCAACTCTTAAATCACCCATAAAATCACACATAAATATGAAAGATGTTTTCTTGACTTTATTTGTCAATTGTATGGCACCTATATAATAATAAAGTTTTACATACAGGGACATACATATATTTGATCGTTGAGTTTGTGTGACAGCTATATGCTGATGGATCCGATATCGACGTTTACGACAAGCCCTCCACAAACCTTTCTCTCGAACACTTCAAGGCCGATCATCAAAATGGGGCATTGTTCCATCCCTCTCATACCATATAGGACGATGGGAAATGATGAGATTTGTGAGTTTGGTCTTTGTTCGTCGAAAGAGGATTTCACTCTTCAATTGCCTACTCAGATCAAAGCATCACCGTTAGCAAAAGTGTTTCCCGCGGGGGATTTCAAGTCCGACGTTGTTGTTGGTGTTAATATTGGTTCTAAACAGACGAAATTATCGAGGACTTGGAAGTTATGACTGTCAACGATCCCTCGCCCTGCGGGGGGGTTAGAATTTACCTGGTAAGGCATGCCTTTTCAAGAGGCGACTAAAATCCATATGCACTATATCTTTTTTTTCGGGGGCTTGCCTTGAAATGTCAGCATAGCTATGTCAGAAATAGTGCTATAATACTTCAATTTGAAAGGAATATTTATTCCTAATATAATAAAAAGCGACAAATGTCACCAGCCATTGAGTTTTGGGGTCAACTGGGCAACAAAAGCTACAAGGTCTTACGGAGTGCAACGAATGAAACAGATATTCTCGTTCTTGTCTTGCCCGTTCACAACCAGAGTGATGAGTTCGCTTCTATCCCGTCTGGAGAAAGCAGAAAATAGATAAAATATTTACTTAATCTTATTTAAAAATTTTAAAAAGAAAAAACTAAACTATTTTTTTACTGTATATATTATATACTTGTATAATTCCTGATGAGGAGAATGGGTGAAATAATAAATTAACGCCTAAAATTGTACAAAAATATGAGAAAACTATGAAGAAGAAAATTTAGTTTAATATTTTAAGCCGAAAATAGCTCGTCATTATCCGCTCAAGTCCATAGGATTTACACCTAACATTACCTTCATATTTCAATATTTTTCTCCCTTTTATTCTATTTTTTTCTGCACAAATGCATCACTTATCTTACATAATAACTAAATTAATGAATAAGTATCCTATGGTGCTCTGTGGCAACTTGTGTTCACGCTGAGTAGCTGTCAATAAAGACATTAGAGTTTCTTTTTTTTTTACTTCACGTGGTTTACCATCCCACATTCGCTCATTATTTGCCTTTTTCTTTTTTTGCCTTCCTTGCACAATTTTTGTACCCCAGCTGTGAAACATAAACAGATGGGGAAACATTGATGAGGGCGAATTATTTTAATATGAGTGCTTGGTCACACGCAGAGGCAGGTGCAAATAGGATTGTTTAAAGATCAAGTTGGGAATTAAAGTTGTTCAAAAAAAGAAATGTTGGGAAATAGTTATTTGAGAGATAAATATAGGTTTATAGAAATTGCCGGGTGTTTTGAAAAATATTGAAATTTTACGACTATTTCGTGATATATTTTTACAAGAACAAAATTTTCGAGTTGACAGAGTTTGTCTATATAAATAATTCGAAGAACATGTTGGAGAAATTTAAGACGAAGCAATCACTTGAGATAAAACCCCACCACTGACAACTGTGGGTTTAAATTTTTTTACGATATTTTATTAAAAGGTGAAGTGCATGTTTTCCTTTTTTAAGTTTTTTTAAAATTTTTTGAAAACTGGGGGGCTTTTTTCCCTTCCCCTTTACGGGTCGAGCCCTCGCAACTTTTCCCCCTTAAGTTCCCATTTTACCTGGAGGCCAGGCCCCCAACAACAGACAAATTTTTTGGCCCCGGGCCCCGCGGGGAGTTAAAATTATTAGGCCCATGGGGAGTCACCCTTTTGGGATGCCTGTGTTTGGGGACGAAAATTTTAAAACCAGACTCTGTTTCGGGGAATAATTTTCCCCACTGTATTTTAAGGGGAGACCCCCTGGTTAAACCCAAAAACGATGCCCATTGTTCTGGTTTCCTAAACCCTTCCAACCTGTTTCGAGTCTCATTAGGGGACTTATATGGGCCACCTGACGGGACCAGTTGGACCGATCAACCGGGCCAATTCTTCTTCAGGGCCAAAAAAAATTTTTTGTTTTTCCCTTTTTTATCTTTTTTGCCCCCGGTTCCTTTTCCCATCTTTGGGGGTTTTTTTTACCATCTTTTGTTAAGATTCATAAAACCCGAAGTTTCACTGCTTAAAGATCATACGATTGGAACCTTCGTTGAAAACCCTTTTTGAACAACCCAATCATCTTTTAATTTTTATTGAACAGAAAAAGCCAAAAAATTTTTTGTTCCCCGGTACAGAAACAGTAAAAGAATCTTAGCCTTCAGTGATAGATTTTTATCAAAGACTTTTTTCCCAATTGCACGAAAAACGTCGACCCCCAAAGTTTTTTCCAGAAATTGTTTTTTGGAGAACGACACAAGTAAGTTCAAGACGACGAGATCTTATAGTTACTGATAAAAGAACCGACAATCCGACAATCAATCAGGATGTGAAGTTCACAGGTCTTCTCCTAATAATTTTCATTGTGCCGTCGTCAAGTAGAAGTCACTACTCATTGAGGAGAGTCTCTACTAATACCTTTTCGAGTTGTCATCCAAATTTTGGTGTTTTTTAATGCCTTTTTAAAAGGGAAATTTCTGTTCAAAAACTTTTTAAGGAATAAATAACGGGGAACCCTTTTAATTGGCGTAACCCCAAAGGATTATACCGAGTTAAAACAGCGCGCCAGTTTTTCTTTTTTTCGTTTACGTGGCCCCAAATTGGATATTCCGGCGAAGCCAGGTCCTTCCCCCACTTGGCCCTTTCCAAACGGTGGAGGTTTTCCCTTTTCCCCCCGGGTACTGCCGAATATTTTCCCAGAGCTGGAGTGTTTTCACCCATCCGGACAACATGACCTAGCCAGCGTAGCCGCTGTTTTTTAATTCGCTGAACTATGTAAATTTTGCCGAAATATCTCTTGCGGTCATCGTTCCATCGAAAAGCGATATTCCCCGGGAAATGCGCAAGGACCATAAACCAAAAAATTTTCCTCGCTGTAACGTCGACTCATCGGTTGTTTTTGCTCCCCCAAAGTTTCTGCACCATAAGCAGGACGGGAATTATGGGGGGATTTTAAGAGTTTGTTTTTTTCGGTCGAGAGGGACTTTACTTTTAAATTTTGCCTACCCAGCCCCGGGAGCACCTGTTTGGGCGGGAAGCAACCTGCTTTGGGATTTTGGGGCTGACATTGTTGGGGGGGTTTAATCTTTCCAAGTGACCAAAATTATTACAACTTCAAAGTTAAGACTGTCAACGGTGACGGAAACCGGCCCCGGGGGCCAAACGATGTTTGTTTGATGACAGGAATATTTCTTTTTTTGCCCTGTTCACCCCCAGCCCCATTTTTGCCTTGCCCAGCCTGGAGAAAGCAAAACCCAAGGGCCCTTGGGTTTTGGAGGCCGATGATATCAATATCGTCGGCATACCCCAAACACCCGGCACCTTATAGAGGGATGGTCCTTTTTCCTGGGTTCCTCCGCTCGAACTTTTTTCCAAAGAAAAAGGGGAAAAAGGGTCCACAAAGGGGGAAAAGCCGCCTTTTTTTCTGAAACCTCTTTTTGGTATCAAACCCTTTCGGAGGGGCCCTTTCCCCGACCCTGAGGGGAGCTTTTCGGGTTGCCCCAGCGTCAACTTAAAACGGGGTTATTGGTTTGGGGGGATCCCAAATTCAGACATCGCGGCAAAAAAGGCGGGCTTTTTTTCGTCGGAAAAGTTTTGAAATCGAAAAAGGAGGGTGGTGTCGATTTCCCGGGGTAAATTTCCCTTTAAATGATTTTTCCCGGCCCTGGTTAATATCTGGTCGGTTGTTGTTTTTCCAGGTCTGAAAACACTGAAAGGCCCAATCGTTTGTTGAGGGGTGTTTTAATTTTCAAAAAATAGCTGGATAGAACCTTATATGGATGTTCAGGGGGCCCAACCCATTAGTTACAGTTGGGGGGTTTCCCCTTTTAGGGAATTGGGCCAAGCACATTTAAAATTCCAAATGTTGGGCATGTTTTGCCCGGGCCCCATTTTTTCAAAAAGCTGACATGCTTTTTGGTTCTTGGGCCCCCGGGGTTGAAAGTTTGGCCGGGGATCCCTTTTCCCCCCGCCGCTTTGTTTTTTTTTTGAGGCGGGCAAGTTATTCGAACTTTTCATGGTCGGGTAATGGAACGTCTGCTCCATCGTCATGGGTTTGGGAACGGGTTTTTTTTCCCGGTGTTGTGCGTTCACTGCCATTCAGCAGGCTGAAATTTTCCCCTCCAATTTTTTGCCTCCTGGGATCATGACTAAAATCCTTTGGGGGGTTCTCAAAGGGAACCCGGTCTTGAAACCTTCTGCCTTAAATTTTTTTCAAATTTTCGGAAACCCCCTTTGGTCCCCAGTTTATCCCCTTCTTTACCAGGGTTTTTCCCCCCTTCTTTTTCTTCTGTTGCAAATGCGTCCCCTCTTCAACCCCTGGGTTCTACCCCATCCCGCACGTGTAGTGGTCGATCGTAACGTTGCGGTGAAACCTTTTTCCCCCGCTGCGACACGGCAATCCTCGTCACCCAGCGGGTTTTTTTGCACTTTTCCGAAAACCAATGGGCCCGGTTGCACCCGGGTCGTGAATTTAAAATGCCGCCCCACATTTCCCCATCCCGAGGTTGACATCCCTTTTCGAAAGGGGGGAAAACCCGGGAAGTAAAAAAATCGCCGGTTGCCTGTTGGATTGCAGCCCGACGCGAACCTTCCTTGTTTTTTGTTGAGGGCTTTTTTGGGCGCCGGGGGGCGGGGGGGTATCTTGGCTGCAACAAGATAGTGATCCGAGTCGATGGGGGGACCTGGGGCGTCCCGAAACGTTAGAACACGGGAGACGTTTTTTCCGTTTCACCCAGATCGATCTGGTTGGGGCTTTTTGATCCGGAGACTGCCAGGTAGCTTGGATTTTTTTCCGGGAAACTGGACCACAGATAACCTATTTTTGGGCCCCGGGGAAGCCCATCGCCTCAACCCATTTGGGGATGTTTTTTCCCTGGGGGCTGAATTACCCACCGTAAAATAAAATTCTTTTCCCACCCCGGCGTTAAAAGTGCCCACGATTTTTGACATCGTGGGGGGAGTTTCATAACGCGCCCAAGCGCTCCAAAAAACATCTTTTTCAATCGTTTCCCTTTTTTCCGTCGGGGCGGGGCGCAAACCGCGATATGGGTTTAAGAACCCCGCGGATGCGGATTGTTTGGCTTCATTCACCGGGGGTAATGATAAATACTGGGGACGGGGTCTCTCTCCCCCCAAATCCCAAAACCAAACTTTTCGCTTTCCTTTTATGGCCACTGTAAAATGCCCAAAAGGCCTACTCTTCTTTTTGTCCCGTCCCCTCCCTCCCATTTCTTGGACCCGGGGATGTCAACCCTTTTTTTGGGGAGGGCATCAACCAGCCCGGGCAACGGCACCTTTCCCCCCCAAGGGGCCGGACATTCCAGGTAAAGCCCTTATCTCGTAATGCCTTATTTGTTTTCCAGGCCTTTTTCAAAAGGCCCTCACCGAGGCTTTGGGTTTTAGCTCTTCCTGGGGTGTTTTTTCGTTTCCCCCAAAACCCAAAAGGGACAAAACCCTTTGGGGAAAGTTTCCCTTTTTTCAATTGGGTCGCCCTTTGAACCCGGGTGTTCTTAGGGTACCCAGAGGAAAAACTTGGTCAAAAACCGGGAAAAGGGTTTTTCTTTGGGGCCCTGTGGGGAAAGAAACGTTTTTCCTCCCGGGGGAATTGGGGTCAAAAACCCTTTTTTTACTTGGGGAACTTTACAGATGACCCATCCTCCATCAAAAACTTTCCCCGTTTATTATTTTTTTATTTTTTGGGGAACCCATATCAACCCCAAAGAAAGTTTTTTTGTTTTGGGTTCAAAGTATTTCCAAATATTTTTCCTAGTTTAACCCATTTTGTCCTGGGGCCAAACATTGAAAAAATTACAAAAAAGTCCTTAAAAGGTTTTTAAAAAAATCAAACAAAACCATTATAAAAAGAAACATTTGAAAAGAAACTATTAAAAACAATTTTTTTATTTCACCCCGACAAAAAAAAGGGACAAAAAGGCCCTTGAAATATGTTGAAAACC
>NW_026092695.1:0-5531 GCF_024586455.1 Bactrocera neohumeralis | reverse complement strand
TCAATAACTTTCGTATTCTTCCTAAAGTTGGCAATAAAGCCAAAACGACAGTGCATTTGGAAAAATTCCATAATTTTACATTTAGGTATAAAACCGACCCTCTTGCATGTACACATTTAGAAATCCATATCAAGTTGCTTCAAATCATTAGCTTAACATATTAAAGTTAATTAACCGTCACCATCTTACTAAAGTTGGCATAAGGCCATAACGGCAGTGCATTTGGAAAAATTCCAGAATTTTACATTTAGGTATAAAATCGATTTTCTTTCATGTAAACATTTAGAAATCCATATCAAGTTGTTTCAAATTATTAAATTCACATATTAAAGTTAATTTACTTTCTTCATCTTACAGAAGTTGGCATAAAGCCAAAACGGCAGTGCATTTGGAAAAATTCCTCAATTTTACATTTCTGTATAAAACCGATTTTCTTGCATATACACATTTAGAAATCCATATCAAATTGATTGAAATCATTAGCTTCACATTTTAAAGTTACTTAACTTTCTTCATCTTACTAAAGTTGGCATAAAGCCATAACGGTAGTGCGTTTGGAAAAATTCCACAATTTTACCCTTAGACATAAAGCCGATATTCTTGCGTGTACACATTTAGAAATCCATATCAAGTTGCTTCAAATCATTAGCTTTAAATATTAAAGTTAATTAACCCTCACAATCTTACTCAAGTTGGCATAAAGCCATAACGGCAGTGCATTTGGAAAAATTCCACAATTTTACATTTAGGATAAAACCGATTTTCTTGCATTTAAACATTTAGCAATCCATATCAAGTTACTTCAAATCATTAACGTCACATATTCAAGTTCAATAACCTTCGTCTTCTTACTAAAGTTGGCAATAAAGCCAAAACGACAGTGCATTTGGAAAAATTCCATAATTTTACATTTCGGTATAAAACCGACCCTCTTGCATGTACACATTTAGAAATCCATATCAAGTTGCTTCAAATCATTAGCTTAGCATATTAAAGTTAATTAACCGTCACCATCTTACTAAAGTTGGCACAAGGCCATAACGGCAGTGCATTTGGAAAAATTCCAGAATTTTACATTTAGGTATAAAATCGATTTTCTTGCATGTAAACATTTAGAAATCCATATCAAGTTGTTTCAAATTATTAAATTCACATATTAAAGTTAATTAACTTTCTTCATCTTACAGAAGTTGGCATTAAGCCAAAACGGCAGTGCATTTGGAAAAATTTCACAATTTTACATTTCGGTATAAAACCGATTTTCTTGCATGTACACATTTATAAATCCATATCAAATTGATTCAAATCATTAGCTTCACATTTTAAAGTTAATTAACTTTCTTCATCTTACTAAAGTTGGCATAAAGCCATAACGGTAGTGCATTTGGAAAAATTCCACAATTTTACATTTAGATATAAAACCGATATTCTGGCATGTACACTTTTAGAAATCCATATCAAGTTGTTTCAAATTATTAAATTCAAATATTAAAGTTAATTAACACTCATCAAGTTTGCATAAGACCATAACGGCAGTGCAGTTGGAAAAAATTCATTAATTTTACATTTAGGTATAAAACCATAACGGCAGTACACATTTAGAAAAATTCATATCAAGTTTTACATTTAGGTATAAAACCGAATCTTCTTCTCTTACGGAAGCATAAAGCCAAAACGGCACATTTGGAAATCCATATCAATTTAGTTGCATGTACCCATTCAAATCATTAGTTGATCACATATTAAAGTTAATTCATCTTCTTCATTTAACTGAAGTTGGAATAAAGACAAAACGGCAGTGCATTTGGTAAATTCCAAAATTTTGCATTTAGGTATAAAACCGATTTTCTTGTATGTACACATTTAGAGATCCATATCAAGTTGTTTCAAATGATTAAATTCACATATTAAAGTTAATTAACTTTCTTCATCTTATTAAAGTTGGCATAAATACAAAACGGCAGTGCATTTGGAAAAATTCCACAATTTTACATTTAGGTATAAAACCGATTTTCTTGCATATACACATTTCGAAATCCAAAGCAAGTTGCTTCAAATCATTAACCTCATATATTAAAGATAATTTAACTTCTTCATCTTACAGAAGTTGGCATAAAGCCAAAACGGCAGTGCATTTGGAAAAATTCCACAATTTTACATTTAGGTATAAAACCGATTTTCTTGCATGTACACATTAAGAAATCCATATCAAGTTGTTTCAAATTATTAAATTCACATATTAAAGTTAATTAACTTTCTTCATCTTACTAAAGTTGGCATAAAGCCATAACGGCAGTTCATTTGGAAAAATTCCACAATTTTACATTTAGGTATAAAACCTATTTTCTGGCCTGTACACATTTAGAAATCCATATCAAATTGTTTCAAATTATTAAATTCACATATTAAAGTTAATTAAAGTCATTAACTTTCTTCATCTTACTAAGTTGGCATAAAGCCAAAACGGCAGTGCATTTGGAAAAATTCCACAATTTTACATTTAGGTATAAAATCGATTTTCCTGCATTTAAACATTTAGCAATCCATATCGATTTATTCAAGTCATTAACGTCACATATTAAAGTAAATTAACCTTCTCCATTTTACTGAAGTTGGCATAAAGCCAAAACGGTAGTGCATTTGGAAAAATTCCACAATTTTACATTTAGGTATAAAACCGATATTCTGGCATGTACACATTTAGAAATCCATATAAAGTTGTTTCAAATTATTAAATTTACATATTAAAGTTAATTAACCCTCTTCATCTTACTTAAGTTGGCATAAAGCCATAACGGCAGTGCATTTGGAAAAAAATTCCATAATTTTACATTTAGGTATAAAACCGATTTTCTGGCATGTACACATTTAGAAATCCATATCAAATTGCTTCAAATTATTAAATTCACATATTAAAGTTAATTAACTTTCTTCATCTTACTAAGTTGGCATAAATCCATAACGGCAGTGTACTTGGGAAAATGCCACAATTTTACATTTAGGTATAAAACCGATTTTCTGGCATGTACACATTTAGAAATCCATATCAAGTTGTTTCAAATTATTAAATTCACATATTAAAGTTAATTAACTTTCTTCATCTTACAGAAGTTGGCATAAAGCCAAAACGGCAGTGCATTTGGAAAAATTCCACAATTTTACATTTAGGTATAAAACCGATTTTTGGCATGTACACATTTAGAAATCCATATCAAGTTGTTTCGAATTATTAAATTCACATATTAAAGTTAATTAACTTTCTTCATCTTACTAAAGTTGGCATAAAGCCATAACGGCAGTGCATTTGGAAAAATTCCACAATTTTACATTTAGGTATAAAACCGATTTTCTGGCATGTACACATTTAGAAATCCATATCAAATTGCTTCAAATCATTAGCTTCACATATTAAAGTTAATTAACTTTCTTCATCTTACTAAAGTTGGCATAAAGCCATAACGGCAGAGCATTTGGAAAAATTCCACAATTTTACATTTAGGTATAAAACCGACTTTCTTGCATGTACACATTTAGAAATCCATATCAAGTTGTTTCAAATTATTAAATTCACATATTAAAGTTAATTAACTTTCTTCATCTTACAGAAGTTGGCATAAAGCCAAAATGACAGTGCATTTGGAAAAATTCCACAATTTTACATTTAGGTATAAAACCGACTTTCTTGCATGTACACATTTAGAAATCCATATAAAGTTGTTTCAAATCATTAAATTCACATATTAAAGTTAATTAACTTTCTTCATCTTACAGAAGTTGGCATAAAGCCAAAACGGCAGTGCATTTGGAAAAATTCCACAATTTTACATTTAGGTATAAAACCGATTTTCCTGCATTTAAACATTTAGAAATCCATACCAAGTTGTTTCAAATTATTAAATTCACATATTAAAGTTAATTAACTTTCTTCATCTTACAGAAGTTGGCATAAAGCCATAACGGCAGTGCATTTGGAAAAATTCCACAGTTTTACATTTAGGTATAAAACCGATTTTCTGGCATGTACACTTTTAGAAATCCATATCAAGTTGTTTCAAATTATTAAATTCACATATTAAAGTTAATTAACTTTCTTCATCTTACTAAAGTTGGCATAAAGCCAAAACGGCAGTGCATTTGGAAAAATTCCACAATTTTACATTTAGGTATAAAACCGATTTTCTGGCCTGTACACCTTTAGAAATCCATATCAAGTTGCTTCAAATCATTAGCTTCACATATTAAAGTTAATTAACTTTCTTCATCTTACTAAAGTTGGCATATAGCCAAAACGGCAGTGCATTTGGAAAAATTCCACAATTTTACATTTAGGTATAAAACCGATATTCTGGCATGTACACTTTTAGAAATCCATATCAAGTTGTTTCAAATTATTAAATTCACATATTAAAGTTAATTAACTTTCTTCATCTTACAGAACTTGGCATAAAGCCAAAACGACAGTGCATTTGGAAAAATTCCACAATTATACATTTCGGTATAAAACCGATTTTCTGGCAAGTACACATTTGGAAATCCACATCAAATTGCTTCAAATCATAAGCTTCACATATTAAAGTTAATAAACTTTCTTCATCTTACTTAATAGCTAGCTATTATCTGGCAACCCTGGAGCGAAGTGGAGAAAAATAAAGTGTGAAAGAAATAAATTCAATAAATTCAATAATTTTAAATATTTACAATAATTAAAATAAACAACTTGTTTGTATACGAAAGTGCTTTTCACGGAGATCGACTGGATGTTGAAGTGTGGTGAGGAGATTGAGTGGATAGGCTCTTGCACCTGCTAAAAGTTTCTCAGGAGATGTAAGGCAACCTATTACCATTTTTTCTTTCTTTTCTTATTGGACTTTGACCAGCAAAAAGGAATTTGAAAAAGTCACTACCATAGTATAAGCTTTATTGTTATCCAATACTAGAACCAACTTGTACTTGCGTTCTTTAAGTTAAGCTTTTACCTGTACTAGGCTAGCCTAAAAGTATACACCGAAATTAGTGAACGTTTCATCTGGTAGTTGCCACATATATATATATATTTATTTATTTATTTTTACTAACTATTGGCTAACTAACTCACTATTACCTACGAATAATCCTTATACAATAGACATATAGTATAGCTGGATTATGCTTGAACCTGCCCCTGGAGGGGTCAGGAAATAAACAAGCCAACCGAAAAAATTAGTTTCCGAAATAGATGAATTGGAAACAAAAATTAAGAGAATTAGAATACTATGGAACAATTAAAAATTGAAAATCAAAAGCTTAAAGAACAAAATAATTTGCCCACTTGTGCCTAATTATAGTCAATCTCCAATACGAAACTGATGAAGAAGAACTAGCTCTGGAAACAGACTGGATTTTTAAAGAAAATAAAAGGCTCAGCAAAAAAGCGTAAGGCCGAAGCTTCACCAGAAGTGGTTTTAAAAGAAAATACTTTTCTTCTGAACGCTGAAAACTACACAGTTAAAAATGAAAACCAAAATATGAACCGCGACCTTCCACCATTATGA
>NW_026092694.1:0-5852 GCF_024586455.1 Bactrocera neohumeralis | reverse complement strand
CAGAAAAACATAAATAAAAATAGGTGATTAGGAGGGTTGGGGCCAAAACCCTGGTTTCGTTTATTTTAAATTATTTAGCTTAATCGTTTTTGTTTTTTGCGTTGGCGCCGATGTTAATATTTTAAACCCGAGCAGAATATTTCACGATTTGTTGTTCCCTTGCAATATTTTAAACCCCAAATAAAAAAACAACTGCGGGGCACAAAATTGATTGTGATTGTAGTCGGGCGCAAATGCAAAAATTTCGCCCAAAATTTAAAATTTGTCCGCCATTTGTCCGTTGCACACCGTCAATTTTTTGGAGGGCCCCATCTGCGACCTTTTTAAAATTTCCCTTTCCACCCCAAAACGTCTGTCTGATAATCGATCGGAGGGTTTGTTGAGGGAATGGGGATAACCTTCATTTTTTTGACTCGTTTTTTAAAAAATTAAATTTTGCCCCCTTTCCCCACAAGCGATATTTACGAAATGCCCATAAAATCACATTTGGGGACTTGAGTCCTTCACTCCCCCCCCCCTTCCAGGGGCTTTTTTCCTTGCCCTTTCCGGGGTGATTAAAAAAGCCAACTCCTACCCTGTCGCTATGTGTGAAACCCAGGTTTTGCCATGGTTTTGGTGACTTTTTGTTGTTCTTATTTTGATAGATAACCCCCTGTTATATGTTATATTTTTTTGCTTTTTTCTGCTCACCTATATTCAAAAAGTCCCATTGTCGGGGTTTTCGGGGGGCCCCCGTGTCTAAATGGTGATTGATTAAAATTCGTGGGGTTGTGTTTGATTTCAATTTTTCATTAAACGGTAATGGGAAAGTTTTTTTTTTGGGGGATTATTATTTCATTAAAATATTTAGTGTGGGTTTAAATTTTTAAATTTTAAAATTAAAAGTAAAGGAATATTTTTAAATGAATAAAAAAAGGGAAATTTGGTAATTATGTTTAATTTTTGTATTAAATGTTATATATTATAAAATCAATATTGTAGTCAGGAGGAGGATTAAATTAAAAAAATTTTAATTTTTTGGGGAGAACCATCACCACGTTAAAACCACCCGAAAAAAAAGAAAATTCCAATATATATTATATTCTTTTATTTACTGAGACACCACTTAAGCATTATAGCCCAGTTAACAAAGCGCGCGTTCTTCTTTCCCGGGCCTCCTTCCTTTAACCGAGGAGGTTTTTTCTTCTGTTTTGGGTACTGTCGAATACTTCGAGCGGAGGTTTACCACAGATCCCGCCAGCGTGGGCGTCTTTAATTCAATGTCCCTCAATTCCAACAGTTTTTGTTTTTTGGGAATTTTCCGGGGTCAACGCAAAGAACCCAAAACTTTCGCAGAACTTTTCTCTTGAAACCCGCAAGCACCCCTCAGGTTTTTTCCCCGTCCAAGCCCCTTCACCAAAAAGGAGGGAAGTTTTTTTGTTCGTGAGAGAAAATTTCTTAATTTCCAATCCAAAATAGCACCTGTTTCAAGAGATCCCGCTTTGGATTTAAAAGACATTGTTGGGTTAACAGGCCCAAAAAAGACGAAATTATCTGCGACTTAAAAGGGATGTCAACAGTGAGAGCCCATAGTGACACGTTTTTTTTTATGACAGAAGAATTTCGTCTTTTCCCCCCCCACTACCAGACCCATTTTTTTGCTTCCTTTTCCAGTCTGGGAAAAACAGAACCAAGGGGGTTTTGAGGCCGATGATATAACATGGAAGCCCTAATTTAAAAGATTGATCTGTATTTAAATTTTTGTTGAATTTTTCTCCGGCAGGTTGAAGGTTTAGATAGGGTTGTTTGGTATCGAACGACCGGGGTCCTTCCCCCAGAGCTTGCCCCAACGTCAGTTTAACAGCCGTTTTTTTTGGGAAATAAATTCGATTGGGGTGAGCCCTTTTTGATGTCAGGTTTTAAATCAAAAAAGCTGAGGGGTGATTCTTCACTGCCCCAAAAATTTCCGATGATCCGATCATTTGAGGTATTTTAAATTTTCCCCAAAACGCTGATAGAACTTATACACGATGTTGAGGAGGCTTTTCCCACGGAGTTGGGGGATTTGGGTCTCCCATTTTGTAGATTGGGCTACCTAAAAGAAAAAAGAAGTTTTTTCAGCCCCTTTTCAACTTCGGCGCCGTTTTGGGTTTGCGCAACCTCTCGCCGTTTGTTGCTTCGGCGGGGAATTTCTTTCGAACTTCTTTTTGGGAGGAAATCTGCTCCATCGTCATCGATTAAAAAGGGGGCCCCCTTCCCTTTACGTTCACGCAATTCAGCAGGCTGGAAAGTGTTCCTCCAAATTTAAGAGCTTCTGTGGGTTTTTTAGAATTTTTCGAATTTCCCGGGGATTTTCGTCATCATACCCCGCAGTTTGTTTGTTTTTCAGATGTAGTGGTTTTAAATGCCCCCACATTTTTTTTCCAGTTTAATACCCCCAGAGGCAGGGGCGGAGAAAAAAATTTCGGCTGTTGTTATTGAGTTTTGACATCGAACCTTTTTTGTTTTTGGGATGCTTTTTAAACAGAGGCGGGTGCAAACTGGCGCAAAAGAAGGGTCCGAGACGTTCCCCCACAACAGATCGATCTTTTTTGGTTTGTCCGGAGACAGCCAGGTGGGATGAATTTTCTGAACGGTCAGAAAACCATATTTTACCCCGGGGGCCGATTTTGATCCTTGGGGGGGTCAGGGGTAATTTCCGGGGTGCCAAAAATACCCTTGCCCACCCCGTCATTAAGGGCCTCACGATTTTGACATCGGCCAAAATTTTTAAAATGGGCCCAGAACTTCCAAATTTTCCTTCTCTTCCTGGGGTGGGGGAACAGCGAAGTTTAAGAACTTTTTTTTAATGGGAGGGTGAGTTCATCCACCCCGATAGTATGGGGGGAGCCCCCCCCCACAATCAAAAAAATTTTTTTTTTTTTTTGGGCCCCCCCATAGTTTACAGGACCTTTTTCCCTGTTCTTTCCGTCCTTGTTTTTTGGGGGGTATGTCACTTTTTTCAAGACATCAACCAGTGGAGCGGAAATTTTAAATACCGGGGGAGGTGTTTGGGCTATGTAAAAAGATGTTTTGGGCCACCCCGGTGAATGAATTTGTCACTTGGGAACCTACGATCACCCCCAAAAATTATTGATAAAACATTACGATTTAAAAAGTAAAAATGAAATATGTAAGTATTATTTTTTTTAAAAGGAAAATTTTTAAAAAATTTTTTTCGCCACATTTTTTATAGTTTTATTATCTCAATTAAAACCCATGGGCAAGAATTCAAAACAGGTTCACAATAGGGGCGGGCTTTAAAAGGGGGTTGTTTTTTTTTTCACACAAATTTTTTAAAAAAGGTCGGGGTTTTTTCCCGTTGATTTTTTCAATTAACCTTTCACCCGTTTAAGGGTTTCATACAAAGGGATGGGGGGTAAAAGAGCGTGGGCCCTGGTTGGGCGGGATTTTTATTAAAAATTCCCGCCGTTGAAAGGGCCCATAAAAAATTTAGATTTGTTAAAAAAATAAAAAAAAAAAAAAGCAAAAAAAAGGTGGGGGGGTGGAAACCGGGGAAATGGTAAGTCAAAAAGCAACGCCCCAAAAAATTTTGAGTTTTTTGGAAGAAGGGCGGCAAGTTTTTCCGCCCGAGGTTCATGAATTTAATGAGCGGACACTAAAAACCGAGAGGAAAGGGGGGGGGACGAGGGGACGATGGCGTGGGAGGTACAATAAAAAGACTTTTTAAAAACCCCTGTTGCGAGATTAAATGGGAAATTAAAAAATTTCAGAGAGAAACAAGAGAATATTCGGTTGGGAAGGGGAGAAAACCAATTTTCAACATGCGCTGCTCTTGAATTCATAATTGAAAATGCAATGTAAAAATTTAAAGCATTTGATGCTGGACATTCGGGGCAACAAATTTTGTTTTTTGTTAAAAGTTTTTTTTAAATTTTGGATATTTACATGTGATTTTATGTTAATTATATAAACACCCCTTTTTAGTTCGATAATAAATTTTTAGAGGATTTATTTGTTTTTGTTTAATTTAATCAAGAAAATTGTAATATTTAAAAATTTTAAAAAAAAAAAAATTTTTGAATTATACCCCGAACTGGGGAATTTTAAATCCCAATTTTTAAAATCTAAAGGGAATCGTCCAACCCTATAAAAATTTAAAATATTATGTTTGGGGAGCTGAGGATTTTTTCCCGTCAGAAAGCGAACATCACCGGGGTTTACGATCGGGCCCCCCCTGGGGCGCCTTGTTTGGGTGCGAACAATAATCGTTCTTTGGTTAGATTGGGGGCCACTTTTATGATAGAAGAAAAAAAATTTAAATGATGATTATTTGGGAAAAAACTTTAATTTTTTAAAAAAAAGGTGTCAAACAATAACATCAGTGGATAAAAGCCAAAAAATCATTCATTAGGGAAAATACTGAATTTTTTAAACTTTTAAAAAGCGAAAAAAATTTTTAACAAGAGATAAAATTTTTAAAAGAAAACATTACCATCCAACTAAAAATGAAAGGTTTTGTCATTTTTTTAATACGTTAGTTGAAACAAAAAAAGAATTGATAATATTACATAAAGTAGCCAGCTTTTGCCCCCCAAAACGCGCCTTCACGGCCTTTTTTCCTTTTTTGCATGCGACACCGCGTTTTTTTAATTTTTACTTAAAATTTAAAAGAAAGAATAAGGGCACCATTGCCAAAGACGCAGAGGCATTCAGATTTAAAAATCCCTGTCCGCCCATTAAATTATTAAAAATTTATTTCTTTTTAAGGCTGTTTAAAATTTTTTCTCGTTTGAGTTTTTTTTTTGCTTTAAATCGCGTCCGCTTGTAAATTGGGAGCGCGATTATATAAACACGCCTGTTTTTGCATCCCCCGATGAAATTTTATTTTAATTTTTGTTTGCTGAAACCCGTTGTTTTTTTCCGGGGTCTTTTCATTTTAACTTGATTTTCTGTTTTTCATTTTTTCAGAGCAATTGTGCATTTGGGCGCAAAAATTTTGATGATTTATATGTCCCTTTAAAAATTTTTTTCAGGTCCATTTACACTTTTAAATGACTATAAAATTTAATTTGGGTTCCCGTTTATGGGAAAACGGGGTGTTTTAATATTCCTTTTTTTTGGTTTTTTTGGGGTTTAAAGAAATTGTTTTAAATGTCAAGGGAAATAAATTTTTTATTAATATTTTATTTTCCAATATTCCAAATATTTTTCCTTTTTTCTGAATTGATTAAACTAAATGTTTTTAAGGGTTTTAAAATTTTTTAATAATTTTTTTTTCCACTTATAATAATATTTATTTAAACAAAATTTTTGTGGAAATGACGTCTTTTAACCTGGGGGTTTTTTGAATGTGAAAATCGCCCTTAGGGTTTAGGTTTTATTTTTATTTTTCAAAAAAGTGGGAAAATGCTAAAATATTTTTTTTTTTTTCAGCACTAATATTAATTTTTTGTTTTTTTTTTAAAATATTTTTTTTTGGAAAATTTTAAAATTATTGGGGCAATTAGTTGTCGAGATTATTAATTTGATCGGGTTTTTTCCATCGGGTTCAGTAGTTCTCAGATCGTGTGATAAAGGATAAAAAACCAAAAAAATTGATTTTTTTGATTCAATTTTCACCCCCTTTATAGTAAAAAAATAAAATAGTTTAAAAAAGCATTTTACTTTCCCCCAAAACAAAATTTTAAAACTTTTTAAAAATTTTTGAATTTTCCACAAACAAAACCATATAACAGTTTCAAATATATAAAAAAGTAGGGTTAAAATTTTTTTAAAAATTCGAGAGAAAGCCCTGTCATTAAAAAAATACTTTGTAATGACCCATTGAAAATATTTTAGAATCTTCCCGAACTGAGCAGAACCCTTTTTTT
>NW_026092693.1:0-7056 GCF_024586455.1 Bactrocera neohumeralis | reverse complement strand
ATGGTTTAAAGCAATTCAATATCGACTGCTAAATGTGTATATATAAGAAAATCAATTTTATACCTGAATATAAGAATGTCGAATTCTTCCAAATACGCTGCCGTTATGGCTTTTTGTCAACATCAGTAAGATGAAGAAAGTAAAGTAACTTAATTATGTTAAATTAATGATTTAAGCAACTCAATATCGATTGATAAATGTGTATATACAAGAAAGTCGACTTTATACCTGAACATAAGATTGTCGATTTCTTCCAACTGCATCGCCGTTATGGCTTTATGTCAACTTCAGTAAGATGAAGAAGGTTAATTTACTTAAATTTGTTAAATTAATGGTTTAAGGCAATTCAATATAGACTGCTAAAGGCGCATATACAAGAAAATCGACTTTATATGTGAATATAAGATGGTCGAATTCTTTAAAACGCACTGCCGTTATGGCTTTATAACACCTTCAGTAAGATGAGGAAGGTAAATTAACTTAAATATGTTAAATAAATGATTTAAGGCAATTCAATATCGACTGCTAAATGTGTATATATAAGAAAATCAACTTTATACCTGAATATAAGATTGTCGAATTCTTCCAAATACGCTGCCGTTATGGCTTTTTGTCAACTTCAGTAAGATGAAGAAAGTAAAGTAACTTAATTATGTTAAATTAATGATTTGAAGCAATTCAAAATCGACTGCTAAAGGCGCATATACAAGAAAATCGACTTTATACGTGAATATAAGATTGTCGAATTCTTCAAAACGCACTGCCATTATGGCTTTATAATACCTTCAGTAAGATGGAAAAGGTAAATTAACTTAAATACGTTAAATTAATGATTTAAGGCAATTCAAGATCGACTGCTAAATGTGTATATACAGGAAAATCGACTTTATTCCTGAATATAAGATTGTCGAATTCTTCAAAACGCACTGCCGTTATGGCTTTATAGCACCTTCAGTAAGATGAGGAAGGTAAATTAACTGAAATATGTTAAATTAATGATTTAAGGCAATTCAATATCGACTGCTAAATGTGTATATACAAAAAAATCGACTTTATACCTGAATATAAGAATGTCGAATTATTCCAAATGCACTGCCGTTATGGCCTTATGTCAACTGCGGTAAGACAAAGAAGGCTAATTGACGTAAATATGTTAAATTAATGATTTAAGATAATGGTTTAAGGCAACTCAATATCGACTGCTAAATGTGTATATATAAGAAAATCGACTTTATACCTGAATATAAGAATGTCGAATTCTTTCAAATGCACTGCCGCTATGGCTTTATGTCAACTTCAGTAAGATGAAGAAGGTTAAGTAACTTAAATTTGTTAAATAAATGGTTTAAGGCAATTCAATATCGACTACTTAAACGTGTATATACAAGAAAATCGACTTTATACGTGAATAAAAGATTGTCAAATTTTTCAAAACGCACTGCCGTTATGGCTTTATAACACCTTCAGTAAGATGAAGAAGGTTAATTAACTTAAATTTGTTAAATTAATGGTTTAAAGCAATTCAATATCGACTGCTAAATGTGTATATATAAGAAAATCAACTTTATACCTGAATATAAGAATGTCGAATTCTTCCAAATACGCTGCCGTTATGGCTTTTTGTCAACTTCAGTAAGATGAAGAAGTTAAATTAACTGAAATATGTTAAATTAATGATTTAAGGCAATTCAATATCTACTGCTAAATGTGTATATACAAAAAAATCGACTTTATACCTGAATATAAGAATGTCGAATTCTTCCAAATGCACTGCCGTTATGGCCTTATGTCAACTGCGGTAAGACAAAGAAGGCTAATTGACGTAAATATGTTAAATTAATGATTTAAGATAATGGTTTAAGGCAACTCAATATCGACTGCTAAATGTGTATATATAAGAAAATCGACTTTATACCTGAATATAAGAATGTCGAATTCCTCCAAATGCACTGCCGCTATGGCTTTATGTCAACTTCAGTAAGATGAAGAAGGTTAAGTAACTTAAATTTTTTAAATAAATGGTTTAAGGCAATTCGATATCGACTACTTAAACGTTTATATACAAGAAAATCGACTTTATACGTGAATAAAAGATTGTCAAATTTTTCAAAACGCACTGCCGTTATGGCTTTATAACACCTTCAGTAAGATGAAGAAGGTTAATTAACTTAAATTTGTCAAATTAATGGTTTAAAGCAATTCAATATCGACTGCTAAATGTGTATATATAAGAAAATCAACTTTATACCTGAATATAAGATTGTCGAATTCTTCCAAATGCACTGCCGTTATGGCTTTTTGTCAACTTCAGTAAGATGAAGAAAGTAAATTAACTTAAAGATGTTAAGTTAATTATTTAAAGCAACTCAATATCGACTGCTAAATGTGTATATACAAGAAAGTCGACTTTATACCTGAACATAAGATTGTCGATTTCTTCCAACTGCATCGCCGTTATGGCTTTATGTCAACTTCAGTAAGATGAAGAAGGTTAATTTACTTAAATTTGTTAAATTAATGGTTTAAGGCAATTCAATATCGACTGCTAAAGGCGCATATACAAGAAAATCGACTTTATATGTGAATATAAGATTGTCGAATTCTTCAAAACGCACTGCCGTTATGGCTTTATAACACCTTCAGTAAGATGAGGAAGGTAAATTAACTTAAATATGTTAAATAAATGATTTAAGGCAATTCAATATCGACTGCCAAATGTGTATATATAAGAAAATCGAGTTTATACCTGAATATAAGAATGTCGAATTCTTCCAAATACGCTGCCGTTATGGCTTTTTGTCAACTTCAGTAAGATGAAGAAAGTAAAGTAACTTAATTATGTTAAATTAATGATTTGAAGCAATTCAAAATCGACTGCTAAAGGCGCATATACAAGAAAATCGACTTTATACGTGAATATAAGATTGTCGAATTCTTCAAAACGCACTGCCATTATGGCTTTATAATACCTTCAGTAAGATGGAAAAGGTAAATTAACTTAAATACGTTAAATTAATGATTTAAGGCAATTCAAGATCGACTGCTAAATGTGTATATACAGGAAAATCGACTTTATTCCTGAATATAAGATTGTCGAATTCTTCAAAACGCACTGCCGTTATGGCTTTATGTCACCTTCAGTAAGATGAAGAAGGTAAATTAACTGAAATATGTTAAATTAATGATTTAAGGCAATTCAATATCGACTGCTAAATGTGTATATACAAAAAAATCGACTTTATACCTGAATATAAGAATGTCGAATTATTCCAAATGCACTGCCGTTATGGCCTTATGTCAACTGCGGTAAGACAAAGAAGGCTAATTGACGTAAATATGTTAAATTAATGATTTAAGATAATGGTTTAAGGCAACTCAATATCGACTGCTAAATGTGTATATATAAGAAAATCGACTTTATACCTGAATATAAGAATGTCGAATTCTTTCAAATGCACTGCCGCTATGGCTTTATGTCAACTTCAGTAAGATGAAGAAGGTTAATTAACTTAAATATGTTAAATTAATGGTTTAAGGCAATTCAATATCGACTGCTAAACGTGTATATACAAGAAAATCGACTTTATACCTAAATATAAGATTATGGAATTCTTCCAAATGCACTGCCGTTATGGCTTTATGTCACCTTCAGTAAGATGAAGAAGGTTAATTAACTTAAATAAGTGAAGTAAATAATTTGAATCAACTCAATATCGATTGCTAAATGTGTATATATAAGAAAATCGACTTTATACCTGAATATAAGATTGTCGAATTCTTCCAAATGCGCTGCCGTTATGGCTTTATGTCAACTTCAGTAAGATAAAGAAATTAAAATAACTTAATTATGTTAAATTAATGATTTAAGGCAATTCAATATCGACTGCTAAATGTGTATATACAAGAAAATCGACTTTATACGTGAATATAAGATTGTCGAATTCTTCCAAGTGCACTGCCGTTATGGCTTTATGTCAACTTCAGTAAGATGAGGAAGGTAAATTAACTTAAATATGTTAAATTAATGATTTAAGGCAATTCAATATCGACTGCTTAATGTGTATATACAAGAAAATCGACTTTATACCTGAATATAAGATTGTCGAATTCTTCAAATGCACTGCCGTTATGGCTTTATGTCACCTTCAGTAAGATGAAGAAGGTAAATTAACTTAAATATGTTAAATTAATGATTTAAGGCAATTCAATATCGACTGCTAAATGTGTATATACAAGAAAATCATCTTTATACCTGAAAATAAGAATGTCGAATTCTTCCAAATCCACTGCGGTTATGGCTTTATGTCAACTTCAGTGAGATGAATAAGTTTAAATAACTTAAATATGTTAAATTAATGATTTAAGGCAATTCAATATCGACTGCTAAATGTGTATATATAAAAAAATCAACTTTATACCTGAATATAAGAATGTCGAATTCTTCCAAATGCACAGCCCTTATAGTCTTATAAAAACTTCAGTAAGATGAAGAAGGTTAATTAACTTAAAAATGTTATATAAATTATTTAAAAAATTTCAGTTTCGGCTGCTATATGTGTATATACAAGAAAATCGACTTTATACCTGAATATAAGAATGTCGAATTCTTCCAAATTTGCTGCCGTTATGGCTTTTTGTCAACTTCAGTAAGATGAAGAAAGTAAAGTAACTTAATTATGTTAAATTAATGATTTAAGGCAATTCAATATCGACTGCTAAATGTGTATATATAATATGTACAAGAAAATCGACTTTATACTTGAATATAAGATTGTCGTATTCTTCCAAATGCACTGCCGTTATGGCTTTATGTCAACTTTAGTAAGATGAAGAAGGTTAATTAACTTAAGTATGTTAAACTAATGATTTAAAGCAACTTAATATCGACTGCTTAATGAGTATATATAAGAAAATCGAGTTTATACCTGAATATAAGAATGTCGAATTCTTCCAAATGCACTACCTTTATGGCTTTATGTCAATTTCAGTAAGATGAATAAGTTTAATTATTTTAAATATGTTAAATTAATGGTTTAAGGCAATTCAATATCGTCTGCTAAATGTGTATATACAAGAAAATCGATTTTATACCTTAATATAATAATGTGGATTTCTTCCAAATGCGCTGCCGTTATGGCCTTATGTCGACCTCGGTAAGACGAAGAAGGCTAATTTACTTAAATATGTTAAATTAATGATTTGAAGCAACTAAATATCGATTGCTAAATGTGTACACACAAGAAAGTCTACTTTATACCTGAACATAAGTTTGTCGAATTCTTCCAAATGCACTGCCGCTATGGCTTTATGTCAACTTCAGTAAGATGAAGAAGGTTAATTAACTTAAATTTGTTAAATTAATGGTTTAAGGCATTTCAATATCGACTGATAAATGTTTATATACAAGAAAATCGACTGTATAGCTGAACATAAGACTGTCACTTTCTTCCAACTGCATCGCCGTTATGGCTTTATAACCACTTCAGTAGGATGAAGAAGCATAATTAACTAAAATATGTTTAATTAATGATTTAAGGCAATTCAATATCGACTGCTAAATGTATATATTCAAGAAAATCGATTTATACGTGAATATAAGATTGTCGAATTCTTCCAAATGCACTGCCGTTATGGCTTTATGTCAACTTCAATAAGATGAAGAAGGTAAATTATTTTAAATATGTTAAGTTAATGATTTAAGGCAATTCAATATCGACTGCTGAATGTGTATATACAAGAAAATCGACTTTATACCTGAATATAAGGATGTCGAATTCTTCCAAATGCACTGTCGTTATGGCTTTATGTCAACTTCAGTAAGATGAAGAAGCATAATTAACTTAAATATGTTAAATTAATCATTTAAGGCAATTCAATATCGACTGCTAAATGTGTATATACAAGAAAATCGACTTTATTCCTGAATATAAGATTGTCGAATTCTTCCAAATGCACTGCCGTTGTGGCTTTATGTCCACTTCAGTAAGATGAAGAAGGTTAGTTAACTTAACTGTGTTAAGTTAATGGTTTAAAGCAATTCAATATCGACTGCTGAATATGTATATACAAGAAAATCGACATTATACCTGAATATAGGAATGTCGAATTCTTCCAAATGCACTGCCGTTATGGCTTTATGTCAACTTCTGTAAGATTAAGAAGGTAAATTAACTTAAATATGTTAAACTAATGATTTGAAGCAACTCAATATCGACTGCTAAATGCGTATATTCAAGAAAATCGAGTTTATAACTGAAGATAAGATTGTCGAATTCTTCCGAATGCACTGCCGTTGAGGCTTTATGTCAACTTCAGTAAGATGAAGAATCATAATTAACTTAAATATGTTAAATTAATTATTTAAGGCAAATCAATTTCGACTGCTAAATGTGTATATACAAGAAAATCGACTTTATTCCTGAATATAAGATTGTCGAATTCTTCCAAACGCACTGCCGTTGTGGCTTTATGTAAACTTCGGTAAGATGAAGAAGGCTAATTAACTTAAATATGTTAAACTAATGATTTGAAGCAACACAATATCGACTACTAAATGCGTATATTCAAAGAAATCGAGTCTATACCTGAATATAAGAATGTCGAATTCTTCCAAATGCACTGCCGTTATGGCTTTATGTCAACTTCAATAAGATGAAAAAGTTTAATTAACATAAATTTGATAAGTTAGTGGGTTAAAGCAACTAAATTACGACTGCTAAATGTGTATATACAAGAAAATCGACTTTATTCCTGAATATAAGATTGTCGAATTCTTCCTAATGCACTGCCGTTTTGGCTTTATGTAAACTTCGGTAAGATGAAGAAGGCTAATTAACTTAAATATGTTAAAGTAATGATTTGAAGCAACTCAATATCGACTGCTAAATGTGTATATATAAGAAAATCGACTTTATACCTGAATATAAGAATGTCGAATTCTTCCAAATGCACAGCCCTTATAGCTTTATAACAACTTCAGTAAGATGAAGAAGGTTAATTAACTTAAATGTTAAATTAATGATTTAAGGCAACTTAGTTTTGACAGCTATATGTGTA
>NW_026092692.1:0-5729 GCF_024586455.1 Bactrocera neohumeralis | reverse complement strand
TTTCGAGTTGAGTAACACCAAAGCTCCTAGGATGGGGAAATCCCCCTCCGAGCCGTTCGAAAACCAAACGAGGTTTAGAAAAAGGGGGTTTCCCTTCGTGGATTTTTTTTCAACCTGTTTTTGGAAAAATAGTTGAGCCGCAGAACAAAAATAGAAAAAGGACCATCTTCTATAAGATAAAGTGGCTATCCGATGATTTTTGAATCATCGGCCCCAACCCCCGCCCCGTTATTCCCGTTTTCCCAGGCGGGAAAAAGCCAGAAAAACCAGGAACGAGGGCAAGAGGATCTCCGGTCATCAAACAAAAATCGTCGTTTCCCCGGACTTGGCACTCACGTAAATTTTGGGGAAGTCAAATTTTGGTCGTAGATAATTTCGTCTATTTAACCAGGTAAACACCCCAACAAGGGTCAAAAATCCAACGCGGGCCCAACTTTTTGCCAACAGGTCCCACGGGGCCCGAGAGGCAATTGAATGGTGCAGAATCTTGGACGATGTCAACAACGGATGAGTCGACGTTGCGAGTTTTCGAGAGAAAAGTTCTGCGAAAGATTTATGGTCCTTTGCGCGTTAGCCACGGCGAATACCGCATTCGATGGAACGATGAGCTGTACGAGATATACGACGACATCGACATAGTTCAGCGAATTAAAAGACAGCGGCTACGCTGGCTAGGTCATGTTGTCCGGATGGACGAAAACGCTCCAGCTCTGAAAATATTCGACGCAGTACCCGCCGGGGGAAGCAGAGGAAGAGGAAGACCTCCACTCCGTTGGAAGGACCAAGTGGAGAAGGACCTGGCTTCGCTTGGAATATCCAATTGGCGCCACGTAGCGAGAAGAAGAAACGACAGGCGCGCTGTTGTTAACTCGGCTATAATCGCTTAAGCGGTTTCTACGCCACACATTTTTTTAAACTTTGTAAACTCTCTAGCGGCTAAAGTGTTTGACCCAGGTGGGCCAAATAAATATCATTAGATAGCTAAGTCGAAGAGCTTCCAGGAAAACTAGCACTTGCCCCCTAAACCCTACCAGGGGCGTGGCAATAGTGTTCACAAAAATGTAGTTTTTGAGAAAAATCACATTTTTTTAAACATTGTAAACTCTCTAGCGGCTAAAGTGTTTGACCTAGGCGAATAAAATAAATTGCGTTGAGCAGCTAAGTCGAAGGCTTTCAGAAAAGTGAGGACTTGCCCCCTAAACCCTACCAGGGGCGTGGCAATAGTGTTCACAAAAAATGTAGTTTTTTGAGAAAAATCACATTTTTTTAAACTTTGTAAACGCTCTAGCGGCTAAAGTGTTTGACCTATGGTGGGTCAATATAATTGCATAAGTCGAAGGGCTTCCAGGAAACTTAGCACCTTTTCCCTAAACCCTACCAGGGGCGTGGGAATAGTGTTCACAAAAAATCTAGTGTTTTGAGAAAAATCACATTTTTTAAACTTTGTAAACGCTCTAGCGGCTAAAGTGTTTGACCTAGGTGAATCAAATAAATTGCGTTGATTAGCTAAATCGAAGAGCTTCCAGAAAAACTAGCACTTGCCCCCTAAGCCCTACCAGGGCGTGGCAATAGTGTTCACAAAAATGTAGTTTTTTGAGAAAAATCACATTTTTTTTAATTTTGTAAACGCTCTAGCGGCTAAAGTGTTTGACCTAGGTGAATCAAATAAATTGCGTTGATTAGCTAAATCGAAGAGCTTCCAGGAAAACTAGCACTTGCCCCTAAACCCTACCAGGGGCGTGGCAATAGTGTTCACAAAAATGTAGTTTTTTGAGAAAAATCACATTTTTTTAATTTTGTAAACGCTATAGCGGCTAAAGTATTTCACCTAGGTGGGTCAAATATACTGCATTAGTTAGCCATGTCGAAGAGCTTCCAGGAAAACTAGCACTTGCCCCCTAAACCCTACCAGGGGCGTGGCAATAGTGTTCACAATAAATGTAGTTTTTTGAGAAAAATCACATTTTTTTTTAATTTTGTAAACGCGCTAACGGCTAAAGAATTTAACCTAGGTGAATCAAATAATGTGCATTAGTCAGCTAAGTCGAAGGCTTCCAGGAAAATTAGCACTATGCCCCCTAAACCCTACCAGGGGCGTGGCAATAGTGTTCACAAAAATGTAGTTTTTGAGAAAAATCACATTTTTTTAAACTTTGCAAACGCTCTAGCGGCTAAAGTGTTTGACCTAGGTGGGTCAAATAAATTGCATTAGTTAGCTAAATCGAAGGGCTTTCAGGAAAACTAGCACTCGCCCCTAAACCCTACCAGGGGCGTGGCAATAGTGTTCACAAGAAATGTAGTTTTTTGAGAAAAATCACATTTTTTTTAATTTTGTAAACGCTCTAGCGGCTAAAGTATTTGACCTAGGTGGGTCAAATAAATGCATTAGTTAGCTATGTCGAAGGGCTTCCAGGAAACTTAGCACTTTTTCCCTAAACCCTACCAGGGGCGTGGCAATAGTGTTCACAATAAATGTAGTTTTTTGAGAAAAATCACATTTTTTAAAACTTTTTAAACGCTCTAGCGGCTAAAGTGTTTGACCTAGGTGAATCAAATAAATTGCGTTGATTAGCTAAATCGAAGAGCTTCCAGGAAAACTAGCACCTTCCCCTAAACCCTACCAGGGGCGTGGCAATAGTGTTCACAATAAATGTAGTTTTTTGAGGAAAATCACATTTTTTTGAATTTTGAAACGCTATAGCGGCTAAAGTATTTGACCTAGGTGGGTCAAATATATTGCATTAGTTAGCCATGTCGAAGAGCTTCGGAAAAACTAGCATTCGCCCCATAAACCCTACCAGGGGCGTGGCAATAGTGTTCACAAAAATGTAGTTTTTTGAGAAAATCACATTTTTTTAAACTTTGTAAACGCTCTAGCGGCTAAAGTATTTGAAATTAGGTGAATCAAATAAATTGCGTTGATTAGCTAAATCGAAGAGCTTCCAGGAAAACTAGCACTTGCCCCTAAACCCTACCAGGGGCGTGGCAATAGTGTTCACAATAAATGTAGTTTTTTGAGAAAAATCACATTTTTTTTAACTTTGTAAACGCTTTAGCGGCTAAAGTATTTGACCTAGGTGGGTCAAATAATATGCATTAGTTAGCTAAGTCGAAGAGCTTCCAGGAAAACTAGCACTTTTCCCCTAAACCCTACCAGGGGCGTGGCAATAGTGTTCACAATAAATGTAGTTTTTTGAGAAAAATCACATTTTTTTAAACTTTGTAAACTCTCTAGCGGCTAAAGTGTTTGACCTATGTGAATCAAATAAATTGCGTTGATTAGCTAAATCGAAGAGCTTCCAGAAAAACTAGCACTTGCCCCCTAAACCCTACCAGGGGCGTGGCAATAGTGTTCACAAATAAATGTAGTTTTTGAGAAAAATCACATTTTTTTTAAACTTTGTAAACGCTCTAGCGGCTAAAGTGTTTGACCTAGGTGAATCAAATAAATTGCGTTGATTAGCTAAATCGAAGAGCTTCCAGGAAAACTAGCACTTGCCCCCTAAACCCTACAAGGGGCGTGGAATAGTGTTCACAAAAATGTAGTTTTTTGAGAAAAATCACATTTTTTTAAACTTTGTAAACTCTCTAGCGGCTAAAGTGTTTGACCCAGGTGGGCCAAATAAATATCATTAGATAGCTAAGTCGAAAAGCTTCCAGGAAAACTAGCACTTGCCCCCTAAACCCTACCAGGAGCTGGGAATAGTGTTCACAAAAAATCTAGTGGTTTGAGAAAAATCACATGTTTGAAACTTTGTAAACGCTTTAGCGGCTAAAGTGTTTGATCTATGTGAATCAAATAAATTGCGTTGATTAGCTAAATCGAAGAGCTTCCAGAAAAACTAGCACTTGCCCCCTAAGCCCTACCAGGGGCGTGGCAGTAGTGTTCACAATAAATGTAGTTTTTTCAGAAACATCATTTTTTTTTAATTTGTAAACGCTCTAGCGGCTAAAGTATTTGACCTAGATGGGCCAAATAAATTGTATTAGTTCGCTAATTGGAAGGGCTTCGAGGAAAACTAGCACTCGCCCTAAACCCTACCAGGGGCGTGGCAATAGTGTTCACAATAAATGTAGTTTTTTGAGAAAATCACATTTTTTTAATTTTGTAAACGCTCTAGCGGCTAAAGTATTTGACCCAGGTGGGTGAGGGCTTCGAGGAAAACTAGCATTCGTCTCCTAAGCTCTACCAGGGGCATGGCAATAGTGATCACAAAAATGTAGTTTTTTGAGAAAAATCAATTTTTTAATTTTGTAAACTCCCCATTGGCTAAAGTATTCGACCTAGTGGATCAAATAAATCATTAGTTAGCTAAACGAAGAGCTTCCAGGAAAACTAGCATTCGTCCCATGAACCCTACCAGGGGCGTGGCAATAGTGTTCAGAAATTGTAGTTTTTTGAGAAAAGTCACATTTTTTTTACTTTATAAGGTGGATCAAATATATTGCATTATTTAGCCATGTCGAAGGGCTTCCAGAAAAACTAGCATTCGCCCCATGAGTCTTACCAGGGGCGTGGCAATAGTGTTCACAAAAAATGTAGTTTTTTGAGAAAATCACAATTTTTGATTCAACATTTTAAACGCTTTAGCGGCTAAAGTATTCGACCTAGGTGGGTCAAATATATTGCATTAGTTAGCTATGTCGAAGAGCTTCCAGGAAAACTAGCACTCGCCCCATGAACCCTACCAGGGGCGTGGCAATAGTGTTCACAATAAATGTAGTTTTTTGAGAAAAATCACTTTTTTTTTAACTTTTTAAACGCTCTAGCGGCTTAAGTATTTAACCTAAGTGGGTCAAATATATCGCATTAGTTAGCTATGAACCCTACCAGGGGCGTGGTAATAGTGTTCACAAAAAATGTAGTTTTTGAGAAAAATCACATTTTTTTTAACTTTTAAACGCTCTAGCGGCTAAAGTATTTGACCTCGGTGGGTCAAATAAATTGCATTAGTTAGCTAAATTGGAGGAAGAAGACAGGAAACTAGCCTCGTCCCGTAAAACCTACCAGGGGTGGCAATAGTGTTCAAAAAAATGTAGTTTTTTGAGAAAAATCACACTTTTTTAATTTTGTAAACGCTCTAGCGGTTAAAGTATTTGACCTAGGTGGGTCAAGTATATTGCATAGTTAGCTATGTCGAAGAACTTCCAGGAAAACTAGCACTTTCCCCTAAACTCTACCACCGGCGTGACAATAGTTTTAAAAAAAATGTAGTTTTTGAGAAAAATCACATTTTTTCTAATTTTGTAAACGCTCTAGCGGCTAAAGTATTTGACCTAGGTGGGTCAAATAAATTGCATTAGTTAGCTAAACAGTAAGGTTTCCAGAAGGTATAGCACCTGCCCCCTAAGCCCTACCAGGGGCGTGGCAATAGTGTTCACAAAAATGTAATCGCTATAGCCGCTAAAGTATTTGACCTAGGTTGATCAAATAAATTGCATTAGTTAGCTAAATCGGAAGAGCTTTTTAGGAAAATTCTTAGCACTTGTCCTAAACCCCACCAGGGGCGTGGTACTAGTGATCACAATAAACGTAGTTTTTTGACAAAAATCACTTTTTTCTAATATTGTAAACGCCAGCGGCTAAAGTTGCTTCCTAGGTGAATCAAACAGCTACAATTAGCTAGGCCAAAGGGCTTAGAAAACTAGAATCCTTCCCCAAACCCTAAAGTGTCCACAAAATCTAGTGTTTTGATGAAAAATTACATATTTTTTTTAAATTTTTAAAC
>NW_026092691.1:0-7106 GCF_024586455.1 Bactrocera neohumeralis | reverse complement strand
TTTACTAGCCCCATTATTTTATAAAATTTAAGGGTTTTGACTTTTCCTTCTTTAAAGGGGTAAATATTTTCCCAAAACCCAAAAAAACGGGTTTTTATCATTCAAACACGTTACTGCTTTTTTGACCCTTTTTTTGGCCCCCAAAAAGGGCCAAAAAATTTAAATTAACCAATTCCTTTAAAAAACCAAATGTCTTTTTTAAGCCAAATGGTTGGCAATTAATTTTTTATTCAACACGATACCAAACCCCCAAAACGACAAAAAAAATTTCATCTTTTTTTATTGAAACCTGCACCACAAAAGAAATTTCATTTTTGAACGCATAATAAATAATAAAAGCAGGGAAAACACTTTTTTAACCCACCAGCGACAAAAATTATTCCCAAAATTCGAAGAAGGAAAGAGATACGAAGTAAAAGCAATAAAAAATGTGAAAAAAATGAAATTAAAAAAAAAAAAATTAAAAAATATAAAATTTTAAAAAAAAAAATATTAAAAAAAAAAAAAATAATAATTTAAAAAACATTACAAAAAAAAAAATTTTTAAAAAACTTTAAAAAAAAAAAATGTGGGACGAGCCAAAATATTTATAATATAATATTTCAACGTTTAATACAACATGGCAACTTTTCATGTCAGCAAGTCAGCTGCGCCTTTTTCAAAACGCTGAAACAAATAAAAAAAAAGCAAAAAAGGGAATACATAGTTTGTTATTTGGGGGAAGGCCCCGTCATTCCTAAAAATTTACGCATCATACATCAATTTTTTTCGTGCAGCCATCGTGTCCCTTTGTAAAAAACCCACTAAATTTTGGCCCCCGACGTGAGGAAAAACCCCCGACGAGATAAATTTAGTTTTACCGCGATCAATTAATCCGTAAAATTTTTAAAATTTTCCGCTAACTATTTCGGCTACAGTAAATTTTTGTTTATTAATTAAAACTACGCCAACACTTTTCGACTACAGTCCCCTTTTGGGGATTGGTTTTTGTGCTCATCTGCGCACGGGCCGCCCACGAACGAATTAATGGGGGACAACGGGAAAGCCCCGAGTGCTGACCAGGCTTGGGAAAAGCACATACAAATTTTTCAACTGATTAATTTTTTCGCTAAATTCCCTTGCCAGATAGCGCAAAGGGAAGGGCAGAAAAAGTAAACGCCACTCCAACGTGTTTTAAAACTTTCCGCTCTTCAATTCCGAACGACCGGCCTTGTGGTTCGCCCAACTCGAGGGACAATTTCATCTCGCCGGAATTTTGAAAATTCCCAATATCACTACGCCCCCGAAACCTTTGACCCCAAAAGCCCCCAAAGGGGAACCCCCTTTTTTGAATGTTCCCACAAAAACCCCCCCAACACTCGCCAAAAAGGGGACACTGATCAACCCCTTACGCTCCCCGAGAAGACGACTACAACAGCTTTTTCCGAGAGCCCTTGGGTGATAAAAAACCGCGCAATTTCTACGCCATCTTGGGTTTCGACAAAAATTTTTCCCCGGACAACATTCTTCTCCAATTTTGGGGTTTAGGACTTCCGATGTCAACGCAATCTATACTTGCATCCCAAGCGGAAAAATGAATCTCGAAAAACCGCGGCCCCTGGGACAAAATACACGACATCGCATCCAAAAAAATTTAAACCCGGGCCCAAGAATCAACAACAACTTAAATAGAATCACGCTTTTCCCCGTCCGAAGCTTCGATTAACGAGCCAGCTTCCTTTTTTTAAACCCGGCAGAGCATATTCTTTCCCCCTTTAAAAAAGGTTTTCTTCTAAGCATTTCTCCAGCACTGAACAACGACACGTGCTGGAATATAAAAATTTCGGAATAAAGCGAAACGTTGGGGATCGTTTTGCTCAAACGGGGAAACCCCCCATCGGCCCGTTAGTGGCGGTTAAGGGTTTTTCACTCGAATAAAACCCGTTTTTTCAAACAGACCGCGCCCCCAAAAATTTAAATTCCCGGGGATTTTTGGGTTGCCCTCGTATTTTTCCCAAATCCCCGCACCGTGGCTGTCCGAACGAACAACTATAATCTCACAGCAGCAAATGGTTTTTACGATTAACACCTACGGTTGCAAAAACTTTTTAAACTAAACCTTTCCAGAGGGAATTATACATGGCGCTTCGTGGGGCGGACATAACGAAACCCTTTTATTGGCGCAGTTTTTTTGGGCTCATTTCGGACCCCACTACCTCAAGAATAGCTGCCTTTTAATTCGAAAAACTGGACTAAAAGCCGCAGAAAGGGGCCCCATAAAAAATCTTTTAAAATTAAAAGGTTCCCCCTTTTACCCAAAGGCGGGGCACTAAAGGGAATTTTCCCTTGAAAAAGCCTGGGAATCTGTCAGCCAACAAAAAACGACGCAGCACCACATATCTACTACAAAAGGCCCTCCATTTTCCCCCGTAAAGCTCAAGCCCTTTTCCCACAAACTTAAATTGCAAAGACAGAGTTCGAGAAAATGCTACAACTAGGAATCCCCTCAACTTTCTTTCCCCCGGGGTCATCCCCCGCTCCACCGGGCCCAAAAGAAGTTCAAGGGCCCCTTTGGGGGATTATCGACGATTTAACCCCCCGGGGTACCCCGCCAGACCGATACCCCGTTCGTGTTTTTTAAGATTTTAAAGGGCCAATCTAACCGGAAAAACAATATTTTCAACAATTGATCTAGTACGCGCTTTTAATCAAATACCTGTTTCCAAAAGGAGTGACAAACCGAAAATAACACCTTTGGTTTTTTCGAATTTCCGTTCATGACGTTGGGACTTCAAATGCCTGCAAAACATTTTAACGATTTATCGACGAGGTAACACGGGGGTTAGACGACTTCTTATTCCTGCACATAGACGAATCCTAACGCTTCCCAAAGGGTGTTACGAACACTTTCAGTTTTTCCTTTGCCATTTTCAACGGGTCATAAGTATGGTGTCGTAATTAACACCGCTAAGTGTCGTTTGGCGTCTGAAGTGGATTTTTTTGGGGTTTCTTAGTTTAAAGGGGAAACTTTCCATTTTTTTGGTAAAGTAGACGGATAGTTTCTTTTCCAAACCCAAAAAAAAAGATCCGAAAATTGCGGAGTTCCGGCATGATAAATTTTTCGTAAATTCCTTAAAAACGCTGTTTTTAAAACAACCCTTTTCACGAGTACATCCAAGGAGTTTAAAAAAGGGCTTATCCGGGCCCCGGGCACCCAGAAGGGGATGCAGCGTTCGTTCAATGCAAAGAAGAGCTACGAAAACAAAAAATATTTATACCCTGATACAACGTTTTCCCTTTTGGGGAATATTTTCTGATGTTTTTAAAAATAATAGTCGTTTTCCCCCCAACAACGGGGGACAAACCGGGAACCATTTCCTTTTTCAGCTAAAAATTTAACCCGCTCTTAGGAAACACTGTCCTTTCGACCGGATTTCCCCGCTATCTACGCAGCTTTTTACGAAAAAATTTCCGTTTTTTTCAAAGGCCCAAAACACATCAGATATTCACGGATCACAAACCTCTGCTACACGCTTTTTCAGGATCGAGCGACACCTGGCAATTCCAATGTCGGATTTCATCAGCCAGTTTACAAACCGATATCCAGTTTGTTAAGGCTGGAAAAAGACAACATCGTCGCAGATGCTCTTTCTCGCATCGAAGAAACTTCGTCGTCAGTATCTTCAAACGAACTGGTCGGTTAATGCTCGAGGACGAGGAGCTCTGTGCAAAGAATACAAAGGGAACAATGATGATTCATCAACTGTTATGACCAGTCAACATTCCAGGCTGCAAATAAACCAATTTATTGCGACGTTTCGACCGATATTATTCGTCCATACGTTCCCATCGCGCTGAGGAAGAAAATATTCGACGCTCTCCACAGCATTAGTCATCCCGGGGCACGAGCCTCCGCCAAATTATTAACGCAACGATACGTTTGGCCCAGCATTAACCGCGACTGCCGTTTGTGGGCCCGAACATGCCTAGCTTGCCAACGAAATAAGGTATCTCGCCACGTTCTATCGCCAATCCAAAACTTTCCAAGCCGCACAAGACGTTTCGAACATATCCACGTGGACATAATTGGTCCATACATACCTTCAAAGGGGTATCGCTCCTGCTTGACAATCATCGATCGTTTCACCAGGTTTCCAGAGGCATTTCCCATTGATAGTATCGACGCCGAATGTGTTGTCCGCACACTTTTTGCTGGATGGATATGCCGCAACGGTGTACCATTACAAATCACAACGGACTAAGGAACACAGTTTAAGAGCCAACTCTTTAACGCTCTCGCCGGTCTCCTCGGCAGTAAACATATAAATACCATCACTTTCCATCCGCAGTCGAATGGAATGGTGGAACGTCTTCACCAACATTTGAAGGATGCCATTCGTTGTCACGAAAACAACTCATGGGTCGACATGCTACCCATCGTTCTCCTTGGACTTCGCGCCGCTTGGAAGGAAGATCTTGGCGCAACTCCTGCCGATCTCGTTTATGGAGAGCCAATTCGTTTACCAGGTGAATTCCTAGCGCCTTCGCCACGATCTGGTTTGCCACCATCCAATTTGGCATTACGCTTGAGGAATTACTTCGCAGAGCTTGCACCACAACCCATCGTCCGACATGGTCAGAGAAAAACATTCATTTTCAAAGAATTATCTACATGTTCACACGTCTTTATTCGTCGCGACGCTCCACACCACGCATTCACTTCACCTTATGAAGGACCACACCGAGTCATTTCAAAGCACGAAAAATATTTCATCGTAAACGTCAGAGGCGAAAACACTACAGTTTCGATCGACCGACTAAAGCCTGTTTATCTACTTCCCGACGATAAGCTCAACGAGAGTGAGCAGAACAACGACGATGACAACAATACTACGCTAACTACATTAACTTCGCCAGAGTCATCTGAACCTGGGACATCTCGATTTTCGTCCTCATCATACCGCCCATCTGAATCCGATTCCAATTTATCTACACCATCACCCAAAAGACGGGTTAGATTCCGCTGAACTACTAATCATCTTCCTAAATTATCAATAATTTTGATAACGTTCTCCTAGAAGGGGAGTACTTGTGGGACGAGCCACAATATAATATATTATAATATAATATCATGTCAGCAAGTCAGCTGCGCCTGGCTTACAAGCAACGCTGAAACGAATACGACACAAAGCGAAACAAGGAATACATAGTTAACCGTTAGGCTTGAGGACGCCCGCTGTCATTACTATATAGGACTACGCATCATACGATCAACTCTCTTCTCCTGCTGGCAGCCACCGTGTGCGCATCGTACAATAACCACTACAAAAAATAAAAAACAATTTTAAAAATATTCAAAAAAACAAAATTAAAAAATAAAACTACAATAAATAAATTAAAAAGACTTAAAAAAATATTTAAAAAAATACTGAAAGATTAAAAAATGTATATCGTCACCTGAAATGCAAAATAACGTATCATCAAAAAATTCAAAATTGAGTGTCTTATTGATCACGATTCACTACTTCAAATTATATACATAATATTACATATGTCCAACATTTTCAGGTTCTGCGCTCATATATGAACCAGTTTTAACCAATATTAAAATTTTTTTTTCACTCTTGTTCCATTTTATTTCGTGTTTCATTCATGCCACTGTAAATTTCCGAAAATGTTGTTACGTTATTTTGCATTTCAGGTGACGATATGTATGTATGTATGTACATATATTAGCAATTCAGAAAAAATCCAAGAGATACGAACAAAAATCAATCCGAAAAGTAAAAAAAAAAAAATTTTTAAACCAGAAAAAAAAACTAAAAACAAATTTAAAAAACTTAAAAAAAATTAAAAGTAAAAATTAAAAAAATTAAAGAACAAAATATAAAAAGAAAAAGATAAAAAATATACATATGTATGTACATACATATATAAATATATTAAAAAAATTTAAATTTAAGAAACATTAAAAAAATATTATAAAACTATTAAAAAAAATTAAAAACCAAATTGTTAATATAAAAAAATATAAACACAAATTAAAAAATTAAAAAAATTAAAAAAATATTACAAAAATACAGCAAATAATTAAAAATATAACCGCAAGCGGTTTCTGCGCCAGTGAAGAAGAATTAAAAAAAAAACTTGAAAAAAAAATAAAAAAAATAACAAAAAACTTAAAGAATTAACAAAAAAATAAATATTATAATAAATATTAATAAAAAAAAATAAAAATTAAATATTCAAAAGAAATTAAAATAAAAAAACTTAAAAAATATATATTATATTAAAAATTAAAAAAAAAACTACAATAAATAAATAAAAAAAACTTAAAAAAAAAATATTTTAAAAAATATTAAAAAACTAAAAAATATACATACATATATATTAGCAGTTCAGACAAAGTCCAAGAGATACGAACAAATATCAGTAAGAAATGTAACTTTTTTTTTTAATTAGAAGAAAAAAATTAAAAACAAATTAAAAAAAAAAACAAACTTAAAAAATTTAAAAATAATAATTAAAAAAATTAAAGAAAAAAATATAAAAAGAAAAAGATAAAAAAAATATATGCATGTACATATGTATGTACATACATATATAAATATATTAAAAAAATTTAAATTTAAGAAACATTAAAAAAAAATATTACAAAAATATTAAAACAAAATTAAAAACCAAATTTTTAATATAAAAAAATATGAACACAAATTAAAAATAAAATAAAAAAATTTACAAAAAATACAACAATTAATTAAAAATATAAACGCATAAGCGGTTTTTACGCCAGTAAAGAGGAGTTAAAAAAAAAGCTTTAAAAAATATTAAAAAAATATTTTTAAAAAAATTACAAAAATTTAAAGAATTAAAAAAAATTAAATATTCTTCAATACAAAATAAAAAAATAAAAAATAAATATTCAAAAGAAATATAATAAAAAAATTAAAAAAGTCATTTATTAAATGCAGACAATAGAAATCACTGAAGCAATGGTCGAAAATAAAGCGGAAAATGACGAAACCGACAAATGGCTTGGAAACAATACCAACCAATATCAATAGGTATTATGACTATGCATTATGAGCACAGCGGACGAACGGGGGGTTCGGGCTTTACCCCAGCCC